>NC_143577.1:42540204-42608247 GCF_048544385.1 Mastigoproctus giganteus
TTATGTATTCATAGCTAAGGAAGTGGCACACACAGTGTCGAAAGCTCCTGTTAAGTATTTTATTTTATTAAAAGCAGAGAGCAGGGGGCAAAGCCCGCTAGTATACTTGAACAATAAATTTATGCTTAATAAACTGTGTTAATATACTTGATTTGTTGTTCTTATTCCAAAAACATTACTACTAAAGTAACAATATCAGGAAATATTTTTTAGAATACTGTACTCTTCATGTTCTTTTAATTTTCAATTTTTTTGCTTTATATATATATATATATATATATATATATATATATATATATATATAATGTTTTTTAATTATTATTTATGCATATTTGATTATTGCTTTTTTATCACTTGCTACGTTAATGCTATTGTCATGTGGCAATTTGACATTATACGTGCTTGACATATTACTGGTTAACTGATTAAATTGCTTCGGATTGGTCGATTTTTCATTTACTGGTATTTATCTACTATCTATGTGGGTATTTAGGTGTATCGGGAACAGGAGATCCAGTTAGCCTGTGCAGTCTAACTTCTTCCTGGGGGTCTGTACATGTAATGGTAAATAATAATAATAAGTGAAGTTAATATTTTGTATTTCAAACAAACATCAAATAAACAACAAATAAATCAATATTAACTAACATTCTTTTACCTGGTCATCTACCCGCTACTTCGTCGGGGGCTTTGAGTGGGTCGATAGTCAGATTAAAAGAATGTCTCATACCTACCCGTTTCTGTTATCCCTTTATCAGTTTTGCCTTTTTAGTGATATTTTTGTACATAATTACTTAATTTTGGATAACTTCAGTTAATTGATTTTAGATAATCTTTAATAAATTGACTTTAGATAATCTAATTATAATTTTAGAAATATTTTTAATCTTAGAATCGGAATCAGCAAACTGATATAGGTGACACAAAGCCCAACGGGTGAGTATCTGGATCTTTTAAGGGCACAAAAGGTGATATAGTTGTACACGTTGGCACCAATGATATTAAGAGTAGGAGACCGGCGGAATTACTTGACAAGTACAGGTCACTGATGAAAAAAAGGCGTGAATTAGGGTTGAAATTGAAAGTGTCTGCAATTCTGCCCAGACACGATAGGAGGGAGTATATGATGAGAGCCCTGTCAATCAATTCGGCCCTGGAAAGGTTGTGCAGGGCTCAAGGGGTAGAATTTTTTTCAGCCTGGTCTGTACTTGTTAACAGGAGAGACTGCTTCTACAGGGATGGGATACACTTAAATAGAAAGGGTGCAAGAATGTTTGCTGATGCTATCGAGGCAGTGTTAGGTGGGTTGGAAAACTGCTAGATTGGGGAGATACAAGGACTAATAGATTAACAGTAGCCACTGGCAGAGGTGAAAGTGATTCTTGCACTGCTTCTATTGGAATGAGCCGCAGCCTGGAAAATAAGATGCATAATATTTCAGAGACTGCTGGGAATCATTGGGGTACAAGTAAACACATGGGTTGTGTTAGGGTAGCTAAGAAAAAGAACAGGTGCATGTATACTTGCGTGTACACCAATGCTAGGAGTTTAGTAAATAAATTTGATGAAGTTGAGGTATTGCTCAAAACATCAAAGGCAGATATTGTGGGGATTTCAGAGACGTGGTGTCACACAGATATAAGGAATGCAGAACTGCAATTTGGGGAGTACAATGTCTACAGAAAGGATAGGAAGGGAGGAGGGGTTATGCTATTAGTTAAAAAACACATAAAATCCAAGGAAGTGAAGCCAGTCGACATCGCTGGACAGTGCAGTGTCGAGTCAGTTTGGTGTGACATAAGCATTGGGAGATCAAAATTGAGAGTAGGAGTGTGCTATAGGCCTAATGACTCTGATGAGTATAATAAGAAACTGTTCGGAGAAATAGAGTGGGCCAGTAAATCAGAGAGTCTTATAATGGGGAATTTTAATTTCCCAGATATTGACTGGAATTTGGGGGCTGGTCACTCACACAGTAGCAAGGCTTTTGTGGATTTATTGGATGATTGTTTTCTAAATCAGCATGTTCGGGACGCAATTAGAGGGAGTAATACTCTTGATTTGATTATCAGTAGTGATTCTTCATGCATTAAGAATCTGCAGATAAATGAACCACTAGGTGGCAGTGATCACAGTGTGCTGAAGTGGGAGTTACTCAAAGAGGTAACTACCATTAGGGGTAGGGGGAAGGGGTATTGCTTTCGTAAAGGCAACTACAATGGACTGAGACAGTATTTAAATTCTATACAGTGGGATCAACTGATGATATTGCCAACAGCAAATTCAAAATGGGAAGCATTCAAAGAACTTATCTTGGAAGCTACTAGGCTTTACATACCAACTAAGAAATATTGTTCAAGGTTTAGGCCTAAATGGATGTCAGATGAACTAATGAGGCATATGGCAGAGAAGAAAAATGCATGGGATACATACAAATTAACACGTGACACAGACGCCTATGATAGATACAAGTTGATCTGTAACCAAGTTACAAAGGAGGTTAGGCAGGCGAAGGCAGATTACGAGAGATCCTTGGCAAGGGATGCGAAGAAAAACAGCAAAGAGTTCTTTACTTATGTAAACTCTAGAAGGAAGGGGATGAATCAGATTGGTCCACTTGAGATCGATGGGTCAACTGTTGATGATCCTGCTCAGGTAGCTAACAAACTAAATGAATATTTTGCATCGACATTCACACATGAGGAGTTATTCAGCGAGGGGAATGCCAGGGGTGTATTCAACTCTAGCAGTAAGCTAGAGAATCTTGTAATAACTGAGAGCAAAGTGGAGGAGAAATTGTTGAAGATAAACACAAGAAAGGCACCTGGGGTGGATGGGATCTATCCAGTTCTATTAAAGGAGGCAGCAAAGGAAGTAAGCAAACCCTTAGCCATAATTATGAGAGCTTCCTTGGACTCAGGGGAGGTACCCAGGGACTGGAGATGTGCAAATGTGACCCCAATTCACAAAGGGGGATCAAAGGCTGACACAAGTAATTATAGACCTGTGAGTTTAACTTCTGTTCCAGGAAAATTAATGGAGGCACTGGTTAAAGAAGCACTGCAGGATCATCTAGACAAGACTTCAGTTATAGCTAGGACACAGCATGGTTTTGTTAAGGGGAAGTCTTGCCTGACCAATTTGATTGGATACTATGATGCAGTCACAAAAGAACTGGATGCAGGGAATAACTTTGATATTATATGGTCAGGCCACACCTAGAATACTGTATACAGTCCTGGAGGCCTCATTTCAAGAAGGATGTAGAGCTGCTGGAACGAGTACAGAGAAGGGCAACAAGATTGGTGAATGGGACAAAGGGGTGCTCTTACGAAGAAAGGCTTAAGTTTTGCGAATTACAGTGTCTGGAAACTAGGCACGAGCGAGGTGATCTGATAGAGGTGTATAAAGCCTTGAATGGTTTGAGCATGCTCAATGCTGATGGGATTCTTCCTCTTGCTCAGAATAATCACCTGAGAGGGCATAAATTCAAATTGAGGAAAGACAGATGTAGGATAGATATGCGGAAATTTGCCTTTAGCCAGCGGGTGGTTGGTAGGTGGAACAGACTTCCATCCCTTGTCGTGGAAGTTGATAGCCTAAATAAGTTTAAGACTCAGCTGGACAGGTATTTCGAACGAACAGAGGGGTGCAGTGGAAGTGGTTATTTTTATTTATTTATGTTACTTTTTTTTTTTTTTTTTTTTTTGGCTGATGCTGCATAAGCTTGCTTTCTTGCATCAAATGCCTCTACTAATGCTAATGCTAAAATGCTAAAGTGAGGAGGTTTTTACAGTCAGTTGTCCTGTGGTGGTCTGTCGGAAAAAGGAGGTTAGTCCCGTTCTTTGTTTGTTTTATTGACCGATCGGTTTTTAGTGCACAGATGCGCCTATTGTTTGTTATGGCGTGATGTCGATATTGTTGTAGGGCGATATATTTGCAAGTCATGAGAGGGTTGATTTTTACGTATTGCCGTGGGTGGGGGGCTGAGGTTGGGGGAGTTCTTCCGAGTTGAAATGATATGTTTTTCTTATATACAAGCCTGATGTATTACAAAATTATGTGGTGATTATTGATGATGAGGTTTTGAAGAAATGGGTGTTTTTATGATGTTAAGATGATGTCCATTTGCGTTTTTTCATGAATTTGTATTTACATGATTTTTCCATTGTTATTTACATGAATTTATTATTTACATGAAGTTTGTCATTGCTATCCCTTGTACTGGGCCGGTATAGCTTTTCTAAGGCATAACGGCCCGTATTGTCCTAGGGGGTAGCTATTTACATATATACAGCCTCTTACTAAGTGAATGTTTACCTTATGTCTCCTTGTGCTGTTTAGTTTAAATATGTTCTTTGTATTTTGCTATATTTCCATTTGGGCATTTCTAATTTTTATTTTTATATCGAAAGGGTGGGTTAGTATAGGATGCCGGATTACAGTGCGGTCAGAGGACGAGCCTCTTCTGAGCGCAATCAATCTGGGCCTCAATTTAGGTAGTTTTTATTCTGCTTTTTAATTTGGTTTTTGGCTACTGATGGTTTATAGCTGTTTTGTGGTGTTTTCAATTATTCTATACGGCAGATGTTCGGTTGATTTTTGATGTTCATATGTATGGCCGCTTTAATGTGGTGTTTGCTGTAATTGTTTGGTATACTGTTTTTGGTGAGGGTTTTTATTAGTTTAATTGCTTCCGTTATATTTTCTGAATTATTGCATATATTTATTAATCTCGTTGTTTGGTTCCTAATTGTGTTTCCTTGTATGTGCTTAGCAATGTTGCTATTCCAGTGGATGAACTTTATGGCAGGGAAGTTGAAGCACACAGCACAAGGAGACACAAGGTAAACATTCACTTAGTAAGAGGCTGTATATATGTAAATAGCTACCCCCTAGGACAATACGGGATGTTATGCCTTAGAAAAGCTATACCGGCCCAGTCCAAGGGATAGCAATGACAAACTTCATGTAAATAATAAATTCATGTAAATAACAATGGAAAAATCATGTAAATACAAATTCATGAAAAAACGCAAATGGACATCATCTTAACATCATAAAAACACCCATTTATTCAAAACCTCATCATCAGTAATCACCACATAATTTTCTAATACATCGGGCTTGTATATAAGAAAAACATATCATTTCAACTCGGAAGAACTCCCCCAACCTCAGCCCCCCACCCACCGCAATACGTAAAAATCAACCCTCTCATGACTTGCAAATATATCGCCCTACAGCAATATCGACATCACGCCATAACAAACAATAGGCGCATCTGTGCACTAAAAACCGATCGGTCAATAAAACAAACAGAGGAACGGGACTAACCTCCTTTTTCCGACAGACCACCACAGGACAACTGACTGTAAGTAAAAACCTCCTCACTTATCCAGATATGCACTCGTTGGGCTTTGTATCACCTATACCAGTTTGCTGATTCCGATTCTAAGATAAAAATATTTCTAAAATTATAATTAGATTATCTAAAATCAATATAAAGTTTACCAAAATTAATTAATTAGAGATTATCTAAAGTCAATCTATTAAAGATTATCTAAAATCAATTAACTACAGTTATCCAAAATTAAGTAATTAAGTAATTATGTATAAAAATATCACTAAAAAGGCAAAACTGATAAAGGGATAACAGAAACGGGTAACTAATTCCTTTAATCTGGCTATCGACCCGCTCAAAGCCCCCGACGAAGTAGCGGATAGATGACCAGGTAAAAGAATGTTTGTTTGAAATACAAAATATTAACTTCATTTATTATTATTATTATTATTATTATTTACCATTACATGTACAGACCCCCAGGAAGAAGTTAGACTGCACAGGCTAACTGGATCTCCTGTTCCCGATACACCTAAATACCCACATAGATAGTAGATAAATACCAGTAAATGAAAAATCGACCAAACCGAAGCAATTTAATCAATTAACCAGTAATACAGCAAAATTTATTCAATTAACCAGTGTGTGTGTGTGTATATATATATATATATAAAGCAAAAAACACATACATTAATTAGTTAGTACATTATATTCAAAATTGAGTATATTTAACAATATATATATACAGGAATCCCTCGATTAGCATGATTAATTGGCTCTGCGAAAATGGCGTGCTATGCAAAGTTAATAATCAATACAAAATAGCCTAATTTGTTCCAAGACCTACTACAATATACCAATCAATATTTTTAAAAATACGTTTTTTTTATGGAAATTTAAAGTACAGCAATATAAAAGCAAAGGCTAATTATAAATATTTGCAGTACAGTAATCAAAAGTTTATTGAAATTAAAAAAAATTATAATATATAACTCACTTTATTTCTTTGTAAAATATTTCAAAAGGCTGGTTTGCACAGACTTTTCTTTCTTCCTTTCATCATAAATTTGCTTGTATGGATACACATCTTTTACAATGTTCCTGCGAATTTGCAAACTGCACTCAATATCTGGGTCTGCATCCATGATTAGTTGTTTAAAATTTTCAGCTGCTGGGAAATATTCCTTCAAGTTCTTTTAATGTCACCTTCTTTTCTTGAACATTTTCTTCCTCACAAATTTCCACCTCATCATATGCTTGTTGTTCATCAATATTAAGGAGGTCAGAATCACTTAATTGTTCTGAATGTGATTCCAGCAATTTGCTAACATCACTGTTGTCGATTTCATCAAAGCCTAGATCTCTTCTAATATTTGCTATTTCATCAATAACAGTGTTGACATGAGTGAAACTACAGAAATCATTTGCACAATGTGGCAAAATATGCTTCTAAACTACTCTCATATTGCTGGATGTTACTTCAGACCATGACTCACGAATATTGTCTATTGCTTTCCTGGTATTGTAATTTCTCCCAAATTCAACTAAAAGAAACTGCACCATCTCCAGTTGTTGCTTCAATTGTTTGCACAAATGTTCCGCATAAATAACAGGCCTTAAAATTAGCAATTATGCCTTGATCCATAAGCTGTAAAAGACGTCGTATTTGGAGGTAAAAAAATAACCTTCACGTTTTCACACAAATCAGAAAGTGCTGGTGGGTGGCCCGGGGCATTGTCTAAAATTAATAAAATTTTGAATGCAAGATTATTTTCTTTACAATAGGCCTTAACTTTTGGACAAAAATAGCTAGTGAATCACTCTTCAAATAAAGCTTTCATGACCAAAGCTTTTCTATTAGAGTGCCAAACAACAGGTGGGCTTGCTTTATTAAAACTTTAACAAAAGATCTGGGAGTTTCATTTCTATAAATAACCGTGGATTTTAATTTCAAATCGCCTTCTGCATTGCCTCCCAATAAAAGTGTTATTCTATCTTTGGAAACTTTATAGCCTGGTTGAGCCTTTTCGTTTTTTGCTAGAAAAGTTTTTTTTGGCATTCATTTCCAAAAAAGGCCTGTTTCATCAACATTAAATATTTGTTGATCTGTGTAGCCGCAGTCATCAACAATTTTCTTTAAAATTTCGGGACATTTCGTGGTTGCATTTTTATCTGCACTTGCTGCTTCTCCAGTCAATGCAACATTATGCAGTCCTGTTCTTTTCTTAAAACATTCAAACCAGCCCTTTACTGGCAGTGAAATTTTCTTCCGTTTCCGCTTCAATCACTTTTTCTTTTGAACTTGTTTGAACATTTTCTTCAGTTACCGCTCTACCCAAGTTTTCTATTGTTGACTTTTCCTTTAACATTGCAAAAATACTCAAGGCTTTTGTTTTTACGGTCATTGAGTATTTTTGCAATGTTAAAGGAAAAGTGCTGGAAACTGGCAAAACAACACATAATGGCGAAAAATAACATGGGAGTCTGCACATTAACACACAATGAAAGAACTGAAAGCAACTGATCTGCATGTATATAATAAATGTGGTGCGGCGGGTGTTGTCCTTCAGAGTGCATAATGTTAGAAAATATTTCAATTGTTGTAATAATACATGTTTGAAATAATCTGTTTCTTTTTATTTTCTTATGGTAGAAAAACAAACTAGCTTCACACACTATCTTGCGTTCATTTTTGTTTATTTCTCGATGGAGAAGGTATGATGTGACACAAAATAAACAGTAACTCCCTTTTGTGAACAGAGCAGGGCGCTCACTAAGAAAACAAGTCATGTGTTTCTATAATGTTCTCTAATGTAATGCATAATTTAGTTTTGTTACATTTGTAGCTTAGTACTG
Source organism: Mastigoproctus giganteus (assembly GCF_048544385.1). Lineage (NCBI taxonomy): Eukaryota > Metazoa > Arthropoda > Arachnida > Uropygi > Thelyphonidae > Mastigoproctus > Mastigoproctus giganteus. Next base: position 42,548,405 of record NC_143577.1, read on the forward strand.
ACTTTCGTAGCATCACCAGCTTCAGTTTCTTTAGTCCAAGCCAAAATACCACGCTAATCAAAATTTTGATTTGTGCTAATTGAAAATTGGTAGCTAAATGTAAACTGCACTAATTCGAGTCTCGCACTAATCGAAGGATTCCTGTACATAAAGTATAAAACATACAAACATAGTATCTATACCTGTATTGGAGTGGCAGATGTGTAAACACAGTTCTGATGTAGTAACTGAAGAGCTCGCAACAGGTTCTGAGGTCCATATGCCCATCCTATCTAGAGAAATTAAATAAATGTCAGAAAGTGATTACCTGAAGTGGTGTGACACAAGCTCGCTGGAAACTGGCAAAACATGTCTGGAGTGATCCAATCAACTGAAGGTGACCATAGGCCCAGCCTATCTACCATAAAAACTCCTATTACCTCACCTATACAGACAATATAAATTAAGTATTCTAGTAATTTCTAACATGTTATTAGCAAGGAAATTAATTTAATTCTAAATGATATAAGCAAGGAAAGAAAAAGCACAATGTTTAAGTTTGCAGTTGCTTCATGAATGGTCAGAGAAATAACTGTTATGTTTTAATGCAGCCAAATGTAAGGTTCTACACTTGGGAAATAATAACCCGAAAGTAATTTGGATGGTAGAGGTGCAGAGATGAAAAGTATAAGTGAGAACAGAGACTTGGATCAGGTATGAAAGTTAGCATGCAGGGTAAACAAGCAACCAGGAAATAAAAATCCACACCTATACACTAGCTGATGAGAAGCCAGTAGGTTCGGAATAGCTGTCCTGGTGTTGTCTCTGATTTTTAAATGTATAGTAAATTCGCCTGTTCGTATCTATAGTTAACTATAGATATGAACAGGCGAGGATAATGCTATACAATTTAAACAATATTAGCAACTTAAGCAGAACTATGGATAATGGTGTTTGCCTCTAAGTTGAACATAACTGTAAGTCTGGGTGGCAAGTGCTCAACACTGATCTATAGTGGGAGCAGAATGTCCCCATAATTGAAAATCAAATGCAGTAAAGTGTATGAATTTTTGTGATCTCAACTTTTGTTAAAACGCTGCAAATTGTAGCGTCTGGAGACTAGGCACCTGCAAAGTGATCTGATTGAGGTGTATAAAGCCTTGAATGAGTTGAATTGAATTGAGCAGGCTCAATTCTGATGGGATTCTTCCTCCTGCTCAGATTACAAATCTGAGGGGGCATAAATTCAAATTGAGGAATGACAGTTATAGAACAGATGTGCAGAAATTTGCCTTTAGCTAGCGGGTAGTTGATTGCTGGAAAAAACTTCCATCTGTTGTTGTGGAAATTGATAGCTTAAATTCAAGGATGAACTGGACAAACGTTTGGAGGGAATGGATGTGCAAAATTGTTTTTTTTTTTCTTTTGGCTGATGGCTACATAAGCTTGCTTTCTTGCATTACAAGCCTTTTCTACTACCACTACCCCCCCCCCTTCAATCCTACAACAGTATACACCATGCAGTGTCTTACCAATGATTTACTATACTTTGCATCCAGGGAGGAGATTACAATTCCATTATAGAAGTCAATGTTGAGACCACATTTGATATATCGTGTTAAAAGTTTGGAGGCCATACTTAATGACATTAAGGGTTTGAAACAATCCAAATATGGGCAACTTGGCGAGAATAGCAAAAGTGTGATAACAGGACTTGGAAACAAGACACGAGGAGAAGAATGATGGTGAAACTTTCACACTGAAATGGAACATAAAAACCAGGGGATATAAATATAAACTACTAAGGGAAAACTAACAGACTGGACTTTGGGAAGATAGAAATGTCTTGGATACTTTGACCAAATCTCAGTGATATTTAGTTGTTTGTTAGACGACACTGCAATAAACTGCCTTCCTGGATGGCTTAGGTTGACAATTTGGTGAAATTTAAAGGGACCACTGGATTGGTACCTTCTGGAAGGGGAAAGAGTACGATTAAGATACAGGTTATATAGACAGGTTTGTTTTTTTTTTATGTTTTTTTTGGCTGATGTAGTAAAAGCCTAATTTCCTTGCTTGCATCGATTGGCCTTGACTAATACTATTTCACACTCAATTATGTGCCTGAGTTACCAATTTAATATAGTTAATTTAATATTAGTTTATATGGGACAAATATATGTCGGTTATAAAAAGGATATTATGGCTCAAATGGTAGTTATTATTTTTTTGTGATTCCTTTAATTCACATAACAGGATATGCCATCATGTTTATTTCTTTTCTTTTTTTTATATTTATGCATATTTTTATTTGGCAATAAATTTATTATATATATAAAGTTTAGATTTTAAAGTAACACCATATAATATGGAAAAAACGGGGATATATACATATTTTGTTATAATATGAAGGCTATTTGGCAAAGGTACCTAGGTGCATAAAGCAGCAACAAAGGATACATAAATATATAAGCAAAGTAATAACTAAGCAAGAGAAAAAAGTTGATAGACAGAAATGTAAAGAGCACAAGGTGCCAAACTAGTAGAGAAAGACAGAAAGAAAGAAAAATATTTAAGGTGAATAAAAGAGAAAGAAGGCAAAAAAAAACCTAAGTGATACTCTAAATTATATGAAATTAAAGAAGCTGAATTAGAAAGTCAATTAGATGGAATGAAGCTAAAAAATAAAAATAAATGATTAATATTAATGATTATAATAAATTAGAATGCATCAAATAATTGGATTCAAACAAATTTTATTTTTTGATGTAAGAGAAATCTAAAGATGAGAGAAGGTAAAGACTAATTAAAATAATAAAAAATTTTTTTGATGCATGCTAAAAATAAATTATACATAAAGCAGGTAATTCTTCGGGGGACTACACCTGATTATGTATCAATAAACTGCATTTCTATGTATAGCTATGGAAGAAAAATATTAAAAGAGGATATTCTGATAGAATGAAAATAATATATATATAAAAAAATAGTTTTTTAATGAAGAGGGTAAAAGCAGAAAATTCTTCCATAAAGAGAGGTAGTCACAACACAGTGTACATGAAAAATTAAGGTAAAATGAAATAAACATATAACAAAATAAAAATAAAAATAGTAGTAGTAGTAGAAGTAAGAGGCATGTGATGCAAGAAAGTAAGCGTACGAGCCAAAAAAAAAATAAAAAAAAAAAAACAATTTCACACATCCATTCCCTCTAAAAGTGTTTGTCCAGTTCCTCCTTAAATTTATTCACGCTATCAATTTCCACAACGACAGATGGAACTTTGTTCCAGCAATTAACCACCCCTGGCTAAATGGCTAAAAGCAAATTTCAGCACATCTTTTCTACAACTGTCTTTCCTCAATTTGAATTTATGCCCCCTCAGGTTCGTAATCTGAGCAAGCAAAAGAATCTCATCAGAATTCAGCATGCTCAACCCATTCAAGGCCTTATACACCTCAATCAGATCACCTTGCAGGTGCCTAGTCTCCAGTCGCTGCAATTTGCAGAACTGAAGCCTTTCTTGGTAAGAGGACCCTTCGTTCTCCACACCAATCTTGTTGCCCTTCTCTGTACACGCTCAAGCAACTCTACATCCTTCCTAAATTGAGGTCTCCAGACCTGTATGCAGTACTCAAGGCGTGGCCTGACCATTGCCTTATACAAAGGGATAATCACCTCTTTTTTCCGTACTAGCAAAATTCCTGTATATCATTGACAATACCTCGTGACCTGCTCTGGCAGCCTGTCTGCATTGCTGAGAAAACTTCATATCTGACTGAACAATTACTCTAAGATCTTTTTCATTTTATACCACCCTAAATGTAGTACCACACTGTTGGTACATTCTCTGGGATTACTTCTACCCATATGCAGTACTTTGCATTTGTCAATGTTAAACTTCAGTTGTCACTTCTCAGCCCGTCTACCCAAATTTTCTAGATCCTGTTGCAGTAGCACACTGTCATTAACAACCCTATCAACCTCTGTATCATCTGCAAACTTTGACATTAAGCCTGATATAACTTCATCAATATCCTTGATAAATATACAAAACAACAGTAGGCCCAACACCGAACCCTGTGGGGATTCCACTAATAACATTAGTCCATGAAGAGCAGCATCCATTGATTACCACTCTCTGTCTTCAACCACCCTTTTATCCATTATAGCAACTTACCGTTAATACCATACTGCTCCAATTTCTACAGTAGTACAAACTTGCCTTATTCGTAATAATTGCCATATTCATCTTTAATCTCTCTAAAAACTCACTTAATACTACATACATTTACTAGTTATTTTCATGTCAGCTTTTTTTCTTTTGTTAATTATTTGTAAAAGAATAAGAGAAGTTTACCTCAATATGATAAGTGGAACACTTGAGTGTGACTCTCCACAAATTAAAATGGAAAGAATTAAAAAAATCGAAAATCTTGCATTACTGTAAAAAATAATTAAAAATCAATTGAATACAATTAAAAATCAATTTAACGCAATTAAAAATTATGTAAAAAATTAATTAAAAGAATTTAACGAAAAAATAGCAAAACAATTTTCCTTGATTTTACAAATATTGATATCAATGTAGAACATATTGAGCATTATAGCTCTAGTTCATACTATCAAATTTATTTTTTAAACTCTTATTGACTGTTTCATTCACTTCCTTTCTCTCCAGGTATAACCTATCGATACCCAGAATTATGGGGAATTTTTTGAACAGTCTGGTGCAAAATTACATTAGATTAAAAAGGAAGGGAAACCATTTTGCTATTTTTTCATTAAATTCTTTTAATTTTCTACTTAATTTTTAATTGTGTTCAATTGATTTTTAATTATTTTTTACAGTAATGTAAGATTTTTGATTTTTTAATTGTTTTCGTTTTAATTTTTTGAGAGGATCATATGGAAGTGTTCTATGTATCATATTGAGGTAAACTTCTCTTATTCTTTTACAAATATTGATATCAATGTAGATCGTATTGAGCATTACAGCTCTGTTCATACTATCTTGTTAATTATTATAACTTTGCTTTTATATATATATATATATAAAATATGTTGTATTTTATACAACATATTTTATATATGTTTATTGGTTTAGATTCAAATTACTTAAACTCTACATTTATTACTATTATTATTTCATATAATTTAGCAGATATTAATCATTACAGAAAAAGAGAACTCCTTGTTGTTTTTTGCCTTCATCTGGGTGGTTGGTCCCAGATGAAGTCAACTAGACTGTGGGTAAATTATACACACACAAAAAAAAATTGTGTGTGTATAATACACACACAATTTTTGTGTGTGTATTATACACACACAAAAAAAAAAAAAAAAATACACACACACACATAGTCCAAGGGATAGCAATAACAAATTCATGTAAATAGCAATAGTCAATTCATGTAAATAACAAATTCGTGTAAATAGCCATAGCAAATTCGTGTAAATAACAAAATCATGAAAATAATGTAAATGAACAACATCCTTCCATCATAAATCATCCTTTACATCAAAACATCATCAATAATATTCACCACGTAATTTTCTAATACATCGGGCTTGTATATACATAAAACACATAATTTCAACTCGGAAGAATTCCCCCCGACCTCAGCCCCCCACACCCCCGGAAAACATAAAAATCAACCCTCTCACGACTTGCAAATATATCGCCCTACAGCAATATCGACATCACGCCATTGTCTGCGCGGTTTTTAGTGCACAGATGATATCGTCTGCGCACTAAAAACCGATCGGTCAATAAAACAAATAGAGAGCGGGACTAACCCCCATTTCCGGCAGACTACCACAGGACAAATGACTGTAAGTAAAAACCTTCTCGCTTATTCAGATACTTACCCATTGGGCTTTGTATCACCTATACCAGTTTGCTGATTCCGATTCTAAGATTAAAAATATTTCTAAAAATTAAAATTAAACTGAAAAAGAAAACGATAAATTGAATTAAAGTTTATCTAAAAGCAATTAATTAATTAAGTACAAAAATAAATCACTAAAAAGGCAAAACTGATAAAGGGATAACAGAAATGGGTAGGAATGAGACATTCCTTTAATCTGGCTATCGATCCACTCAAAGCCCCAGATGAAGTAGCGGGTAGATGACCAGGTAAAAGAATGTTAGTTGACATCGATTTGATGTTTATTTGATGTTTGTTTGAAATATATATAATATTAACTTCATTTATTATTATTATTATTACCGTTACATGTACAGACCCCCAGGAAGAAGTTAGACTACACATGCTAACTGGTTTTCCTGTTCCCCATACACCTAAATACCTATATAGATAATAAATAAATACCAGAAAATAGATTAAATCGACCAAATCGAAGCAATTTATTCAATAAACCAGTAATATATCAAGCACGTATAATGTCAAATTGCCACATGACAAAATAGCATTAATGTAGCAAGTGATAAAGAAGAAATAATCACATAGGCTTTAATAAAAAAAAACACAATATAGATATATACAGGGTGATTCACTACCAGTGCGACAAACTTGCAGGAGGTGTAGGGGGCACAAAGATGAATCGGAATCACATAGCATTGCAGGGTCCGAAATGCCTTCGTCATGCAGTAGAGGACGTTGAACGGGAGGTAGCGTGAACAGCGATCCCGCTGGAAGTCAGCATTTGCGAACTGTTTCTGTTGAAGAAACCAAGTAGCAAAAGTCCTCCGGAGTGGATAATCCACAGGCTCCAATGATTGGACGCTTTGCAGATGGTATGAACTCATTTGGTTTGTTGACAGTATCCTCCATACAGTGGATTGGGAAATACCCAATCATTGGCCTATCGCTCGAGTACTCGCACTCGGATTGCCCTCTGCAAGACGTAGGACATTCTCCTCATTGTCTGGCACCCTCGTTGTTCGCTGTCGATTCATGGTACCTCTCGTGAAACAACTAGTCTCACGTAACCTTCTGTGCACACGTGCGAAAATTGTATGATGAGGAGTACACCTGTGCGGGAAACGTTCCTGGTACAAGCGCAGAGCAGCACGCCCATTACATTCCGCAGCTCCATACGAGAGGTGCATGTCAGCCAGTTCAACATTTGAATACTCATCCATCCTACTGCCTCGGGAACCAGTTTGCAAATGCTGACTTCCAGCAGGATCGCTGTTCACGCAACCTCCCGTTGAACGTCCTCTACCGCATGACGAAAGCATTTTGGACCCTGCAATGCTATGTGATTCCGATCCATCTTTGTGCCCCCTACACCTCCTGCAAGTTTGTCACACTGGTAGTGAATCCCCCTCTATATATGCAGTCAGTCCTCATATAGCACGAAAGTTGTGTTCCTAGAAACCCTCGTGCAATGCAAAATCATGCAATATAAATAACAGGCTCTATGGGAAAAATAGGGTTAGGTGCCGATCACCCAAGATTGAACACACATTTGTAACCAAAACATTACAAAACACAATAAATAATTGTAATAAAATATGCAAGTATTTTTTTACGACTATTATGTAAAAAAAATTGCTAATGCTTTTGTAAGCAAACTTGTTCTTTGTTTGATCTTCTATCCAAACAGATGAGCCGTTCCATCTCTTCCAATTCTTTGTGTCTTGATGTAACGGATTTTGTTACACTTTGAGTTGTTCCTACTATGAAAGTTGTTTTTATTTTCTCTGCATTCTTTCTAATTCTTGGAGTTGCCTCAGTTTCATATTTTTTTTTCTCTATTGACAGAGGCGGACTGGCTATAAGCCTTATCGGGGGGAACCCCGGTGGGCCGGAGGCCAGAAGATGATGGAGGCTGCTACAGATTTTCCCAGGTAAGAATTTTTGACCCGGTGCACCCCTGTCTATCGATATTGCTTTTCTTTTTCTCTCTGAATCCGTAGTGTCCTCACCAGGATGCTTCCTTTTCACACCTTTTAAGTATTTTATTCATTTTTAGAGAATAAAGCACAATTACCAAATGAGGAGGCACGCTTGATGCATATAAACAAAGCTGCGCGCATGTAGCAACTGAATAAACAACACCATAAAGGCAGAGACACCTATTAACACCTTACTAAAGCACATTTCTGGGGGTTACTACCATAAAACAATAAAAACAATTTCCAGTTGTGTACCTGATAGTGGAATCTGTTATAAACTGGTAGTTGTTGTTGTTGTTTTGGTTTTTAGAAGCATTAGCAACTAAGGCCATATTGCTCCGGGATATGCGGTGGTCATTCGCTGACCTTTCCACATCTTCCATATTTGGTGGTGACGGGCTCGAACCCCGAAGCATGTGATACACACTACTGCTCCTTCCCACTTGGCTACGGAGGCGCCATAAACTGGTAGTAAACTCGATCTAATTGCATTTGCGATAATACCGATAGCTGGAATTGTGTGGGTTTTTACGTTATTATTGCGAAATGTGTTTCTGCTTCACTGATATAAAAAACATAAATACATTTTCAGAATCTTCTCTTCATTCCTATCGTGTTGCTTTCAGTTGGGGTTATTCCGCATTCGACTGCCATTTCTTGTAAACACAAAGGCGAATCTTGCATAAGCGAATTCGTGTAGTGTAAACACATGTTATACGAGGACTGACTATATATATATATATATATATATTTTTTTTTTTTTTTTTTTTTTACTAACCTTACTTTATCCCTTGCGTTTTCTATAAATCTATCTTGGTATTGTCTTCTTGAATTGTCTTCAATGTTAATTGCTACATACAACATATTTTTTACACATTATGGTCGTGATGCATCATTGCTGTTGCAAGTGCATTGGCCCATAAGTATTAGTTAGCTTGTTACAATTTATTAACTTTCTTTCCATATTACTCATTATATAAAAAAAAATATATATATATATATATAATGATACAAATTAAACATATGAAAGAAATAAAAAGAACATACAGTCACAAGGGTAAGTGGCAGCATACAGCGCAATCCAACACATTGTGTAAATTGTAAAGTAATAAAAGTTAGGGGAAAAAAAAAAAAAAAAAATATATATATATATATATATATATATATATATATAGGCAAAAGAGAAAAAAAAACAAAATAAAAAAAAAAATAAATAAAATAAATAACAAGGACAGAAGAGGAAAATGAAGATACAAGTTAGAAAAATATGTATGAAAATTTTGAAACATTAGATATAGAGCAAATAAAGCCACATTAATATGGCAATAATGCCAAATTTAGACTAGCCCCCAGTTGTTAAGGCTGAGGGCAAAATGATGTGAAATATCACAAAAGAAACCTTATAAACCTACCACTAAAGAAAATGGACTTAAAATGAACCACAAGGCACAATGGCTGTGAATATTATAATATTCACAGCTGTTGTGTCCAGTGGCCTTCTGATGTTTGTTTGTTTGTTATTTGGTTTCTAGGAGCATTAGCAACTAAGGCCATATTGCTCCGGGAATATGCGGTGGTCATTCCCTGACCTTGTCGCATCCTCCTATTTGGTGGTGACAGGCTCGAACCCCGGTCTAATCAAGAAGCGTGTGCTATGCACAGCTGCTCCTTCCCACCTGGCTACGGAGGCGCCAACCCTTCTGATGAGAATGGATATAACAGTTGTTTTATTTGTTCCTTGTGGTTTATTTTAAGTCTATTTTGTTTAGTGGTAGGTTTATTATGTTTCTTTTGTAATATTTCACATTATTTTGACCTCGGCATTAACAAGTAGGTGCCGGTCTAAATTTGGCTTTATTTGCCCTATATCTAATGCTTCAAAATGTTTATACATATTTTCCTACCATGTATCTTTATTTTCCTCGTCTGCCCTTGTGATTTATTTGTTTTTTTTTCGCTGTTCTGCCTATTTTTTTTATTTTATTTTTTTCCTAATATATATTCCTTTACACACACACACACACACACACACACACACACACACACACACACACTGATCACTGAATTGTGACTGCCCCATCTGTAATGGACTATGTCATACAGCTTGCAGTATAAAAAGCTGAACAGCTTCTTACACTAGAGCAGTGGTAATTTGCATCTGGTCATGCAAGTCAGAGTGATAAAGTAGCAGTATTGGGACGTAGCAAAGATATCACTGAGTTTCAAAAGGACATGATTTTGGGAGCTTGTGCATCAGGCGCTTCCATATCGGAAATGGCATGTCCTGTCAGTTGCTCGCAGCTCACTGTGGTTAAGGTGTGCAAAGAATGGTGCCAAGCAGGTCAAACCACCTCCCTCTGACACAACTGTAAAGGATTATGCAAGGTAGATGTTTGTGGTAATCGAAGCATGCAACATATTTTACAGGCTCAACAGCAGGTCACTGTGTGACAGTTGACATCACAATACAATATGGGGAATGCAAGAACAATATCCCAAATGATGATGTGCCACACACTCAGATGTATGGCATTCCACAGCAAACAGTCATTGTCGACAGTGAATGCTGTGGATTCAACAACACACTGGTTGGACACTGGAGGACTGGAAATAAATGTGCTGGTCAGGTGAGTCCAATACCTGGTGAAACATGCTAATGGACACCTTCGTGTGTGGTGCAAGCAACATGAGTTCATGGACCCATTGTGCATGGTTCTCACTATCCAGGCAGGTGGCAGTGGTTGCTTAATATGGGGCATGTTTTGATGGCAAGAACTAGGACCCCTGGTGCATATGGATGAACATTTCACTGGCGAGGTTCTGGCAGCGCTTAGGAGACCATATGCACCCTGCCATGTTCCATTTTTCCCAGACAGAAATGGGATCTTCCAAGATGATAATGCGCCGTGTCATTAGGCATGCACAATGCACGAGTGGCTTGATAAATACAGTAAAGATATCACTCATCTGAAATGGACTCCAAATTTGCCTTACCTCAATCTAATTGAACATCTGTGGGATGGTTTGGAATGGGAAGTGAGGCTATGGACATGCAACTGTCATATTTCCAGCACTGGAAAGTCTTGAAGGTAGCATGGCTGCAGGTCCCTATGGACATCTTCAGACATCTAGCAGATTCAATGCCTAGGCAAATAGTAGCTGTTATCCATGCAAACAGTGGCCCAACATAGTATTAAGTGGGTGGTCATAATTAAGTGATCACTGGATGTGTGTGTATATATATAAAATTCATCATTCCTATTGGTTAATGGCATCCAGAATACTTGTTGCTTCCAAGAGGCACAGGTACTACTTAAAAATAAACTCTTAACAACTGGTTGGTGTGTTATTGTTGTCTTCAAATGTTAATTGCATCTACAGATAATTTTAAGTCACTGTCTTTTCAGTTTTTCAAAATTGGAAAGACAGTGACTTTTTTAATGCACCACAACAAAATTTAATGCATACATTCTGTACTTTGAGAGATGATCGCATGTAAAGCATCACAAAAATATCTGATCTCAAATACCAAGCACAAATGACTGAAGCAATGGAATAAGCTGCAGTTATGACAAGATATGAAACTGCATGTCAGGCAGCACTGAAACAGAAACTCAACAAAGTGAAAAAACATTTAAAAAAAAAACTTTGTAAAAATTTGCTGAAAAAACATTATTTTCAAATATGGAATTTATCAGACATATGCATTCAAAGTGAATGTTTCATGATCAGCAATCATATATTACAGTCTTATAGATAATTTATCATGTTATTAATTATCTAGATAGCAGCCTTGTACAGAATGTCTTATGTTTGTGGGCTCTTGTGATCATCTAGGAACATTCAGAAAACTGGAGGTTTGGGATCTTCAGACTTTCCAATATCATGTTAATAACAAAAGGAGCTATTTACTCATTCATTCATTATTCAATCAATATATATAATAACTTTGCTTGTACATGTGAATAATAATAATAATTACCTTCCATCCTGTAACACTAAAAGTCTTTCCTGCACTTCCAATGGTAACTGTTCTTTCCCACATTCCAGGTAAAGTGGCTGTATGCATATACAAAACAAAACTTCAGCAAAAATAATAATAATGATAATAATAATACAAACTACTTATTGATTTTTATACTAAATTTCTATGTTTAACTGAAACATATTAGAAATGAATCAAGGAAAGTACACACATTCTGTCAGTGGGAAAATTTATGTGATGTTGCATGCACTGCATCAGCATACTGCAACTGAAAACTTGCAATATGTTGAATAATCAAGTATACGTGCTAATTTCAGCAATCACTACATAGCAGTTTCATCACTTGTCACTAAATTGGAGAGGTGTGGATTCAAATCCCACTGGAAACTGAGGCAATTTTAAAAAGCTTCTTCAATCAAGGATGTGGATGGATGGATGACTTCAGGTGGAGGGAGTAGGGTTTACCTATGGGTTATTCCAAGTTATTCAGCCCAAACAACATGCAAACTGGCCCATGAACACACATGTACATGTGTGCAGATAATACATAGTGCAATATAGCCTAAGGTGCTAATATACCTTAAAACCAACAAGAAACCATCATTACAGAAGTGGTCTGGTAAGATGTCATCTTTTTGTGACTGATATATATAGTTATATTCACCATCACAGAAGCACACTGTGATGGTGAATATACCTGCAAACCACTTAAAACTCAATTGCAGCATGTAATTCAGAAAAAAAAAAAAAAAAAAAAAAAGACTGGAGTTCATAATGGAGCAGTAGTTTCCACATGGAAACAGTGCACGGCTGCATACAGCATATTTGACAAAGGAGGCACTAGCACTAGTAGAACACCCACCCTAGAATTCCAACAACAGCTTCAACATTTATTTTTGAATATTTCCAATGGTTAAACATTGGAAATTTACTGTTACCAACAGTAAATTCTTAATAACTAGCTGTATTTTTCAAATCGAGTGGAATTGTGGAACGTGTCGTTTTGGACATGCAGAAGACAGTCACAGCTAAGTGGTATACTGAACAATGCCTGCCTAAAGTCATTGGATCTAAGAAGAACCTGCGGCCAAAGTCAAGAATGGACACCTGGTACCTCCATCACGATAATGCTGCAGCTCACCGCGCCAAAGCCTGCACCGAATATTTGACCACGACAGGACTGAAACTTCTCGAGCACCCCCCTCTCTACAGTCCAGACCTTGCTCCCTGCGACTTTGCACTGTTCCCGCATGTGAAAATGAAGCTAAAAGGGAGGCGGTTTTCCAGTGATGAGGACCTTCTACGGGCTTGGGACAACGAGTGTGCTTTACTCCCTAGTGAAACTTGGCAGAACTGGTTTGAAGATTGGTTTCGGAGGATGGAGAGGTGTATTGAATGTAGAGGAAATTACTTTGAAAAAATTAAATAAACAAAGCTGTATTGAAAAACTTTCCTAGTACCCTTTGTAATGGCAGTGTGCTACTGCAACAGGATCTAGATAATTTGGGCAGATGGGCTAAAAAGTCGCAACTGAAGTTTAACCTTGACAAATGCAAAGTACTGCATATGGGTAGAAGTAACCCCAGAGAAACGTACCAACTGTGTGGTACTACACTTAGGGTGGTAGAAAATTAAAAAGACCTGGGAGTAATTGTGCAGTCAGATATGAAGTTTTCTGAGCAATGCAGACGGGCTGCCAGGGCAGGTCATGGGGTTTTGTCAATGATTCTTAGGAATTTTGCTAGCAGGGAAAAGGAGGTGATTGTCCCTCTGTATAAGGCAATGGTTAGGCCACGCCTTGATTACTGTGTACAGGTCTGGAGGCCTCATTTTAGGAAAGATGTAGATTTACTTGGCATGTAGAGAGAAGGGCAACAAGATTGGTGAGGGGGAATGAAGGGATCCTCTTACCAAGAGGGGCTTAAGTTCTGCAAATTGCAGTGGCTGGAGACTAGGCACCTGCGCAGTGATCTGATTGAGGTGTACAAGGCCTTGAATGGATTGAGCACGCTGAATTCTGATGGGATCCTTCCACTTGTTCAGATTACGAACCTAAGGGGGCATAAATTCAAATTAAGAGAAGACAGATGTAGAATAGATGTGCGGAAATTTGCCTTTAGCCAGCGGGTGGTTAATTGCTGGAACAAACTTCCATTCGTTGTGGAAGTTGATAGATTAAATAAATATAAGGAAGAATTGGACAGGCATTTAGAGAGAATGGTGTGATTTTTTTTTTTTTTTTTTTTTGGCTAATGCTGGATAAGCTCATACACTTGCTTTCTTGCATCACATGCCACTACTACTATAAAGGAGGACAAAAATTTGACTTCAATGCAGAAGTGAAAAAAGCCACTGCGACTATATGCAAGATGTCTAAAAATGGACTAGTAACATGTCTGAGAGGTAATGGAGTGTTACAAAAAAAAAAAAAAATGCATATCATGTGAAGGACATCACTTTGAAAAGGAAGGAAATCATTCCGAAGTTTGAGGATGCCTCAGATATTCAATAATGTGAATAATCTCATTACTTTTCAAACACTCTTCACAGAACTGCTGCAGCTTAAATATTATTTTAGCGGCATGGAAAACCAACTGTTGCAGAACATTAACTGTGATGAAGAATGCTTACAGGATACTTTTACAAATTACTGTTAACTGATCCATTGCTGTGTGTTTCTATTCAAGTTCAATAAACATGAAAAAAAAATTATGCGGTTTTTCAACTTAAAATTGTTTAAATCCTACATGTTTCTATTAAATATAATGATAACAATTCAGATAAAGTTTAACTGCAACAAAAAACATTTTTAAAAAAAATTTGTAAAAATTTGCTGAAAAAAAACATTATTTTCAAAGATGGAATTTAGACATATACTGTACATTCTATTAAAGAATGATTCTTACCCATTCGAATATGCTCATATCCTTTATATACTATCCATTCATATACTTCGTCCATTACTGCAATGACATCATGTTTCTTACACAAAGTTGCTATATATTCCAGTTCTGATCTTGTAAAAACCTAGAAGGAGATAAAGGTTTAAATCCAAATAATTATTCTGATAAAAAAGCAATAATAAATAAAAAAGATAATTAAAAAATTAAATGCATAAATCTTTCAACAAACTGATATGTCAGATTCACAGAAACGATGAAAAGAGATAAAAATAGAATTATAAATAGTGATTAACATTTCCATTTTTATGCCATTCGTAGATTAAATGTTACCTCAAAAATTACTCGGAAAATGGAGTATACAAATGAAATGGAGTATATACTTATTACAACAGTGCATACATGAAGTAATGCTCCCTCTTACCTGTAGCTAAACATAGTGGGCATAAGTGCCAGTTTTCACGTGTAGAAAATGCATACATTTGAATCCTGTCTTGCAACATCCTGTCAGATTTTTCATCATGCAGAACAGGCAACCCAACTACATATTACATGCAATTTACAGACACAATATAGTGAAGCCTTACAGTTTTAGCCACCTTGCACTTACTCTAAATAACTCAACCTGATATAACATTACACTTTATAAGCATTAAACATAAAGGTAATAGTGACAGTACTGTTGCTTCATAAAAATATTTCAGCATTGTTGATTCACAGTTTGTCAGTAGTGTTGATTCACAGAAATATTTTAACTGTACTGACAAAAATACCAACAGCCCTTGAATAGTACTGTAATTGGTACTGTAATATTACCAAGTACACTTGACCAAATTTCAAAATTTACAAACTGGAGTTAAATCCAACTTGTGAACAGTAAAATTCGAAATTAGAAAATTTTGATATGTAAAATAATACATATGAGTAACCAACATTTTAAATACAGTATAAATGAAAATGCTATATACTGAAATCCAGCAACTGTAGGAATTATAGTCATTAAAAAAATCTAAAAATACTGCATTTCTATACCACAGCTTATGGTGCACAATTCCATACAAATGAAGTTTTCTTTTCAAGAGAAAACAATGTAAATACATGGAAAGCATAATAAATATTACCAAGTACAATAAATATACAGTGGGTATTGTACCTAAAAATAGTTATTTCACCTTCAAATTATACCAAAATTGTGTATGATATATTTTTGAATGGAAAATAATTGCTACATGTTGTCGATTCACAATGATGTAACTAGGATCTTTGGTGTCTAAGGACAAACATCAGAATACCTTTATTTTCATTAATATGATAAAACTTTTTGCTTTCCTCTTCCAAAATATACTGTACTCCACGTGTATGGGGGTATATTTTTAAAGGGGAAAAGCAAAAAGTTTTATGCAATCACTTACTGAAGTCCCAATGGCCAGTCTCAGGCCACTTATACAAATGGATGAAAGTTACCATGTTGATATTGTTTAAAAGAGATAATCTAAATGCTCTAAAAACATGTGTTTAGTGAATAATTATCTCAGTCTAATGCTTCTTGCACAAACACGAAACCCAGAAACCTTAAGTAATCATTGCTATTTTCGAGTCCCTTTCTTCTTCCTGAGCAGCAACAATTAACTTAATACAATTGACAGTTGACTTAACAAATTTCTCAATCTTGGAGCATAGTAAAAACTTTTATTACTGTGAAGTGAACCAATTAGCTGTAATGCTTTGCTTTAGTGAATGGCCATTCCAAAAACTAAATCTGTTGAATCTTAAGCCTTGTTGCAATAGTTTTCCCAATTAGTCTGTTTTCCTAAACACAGCCAGAAAATGGGTGGAATCTGATAATGGACTGCTGGATTTGAGGGGTTAGGCCATAAATAGTGTATACTATATACATTTCAAAATATAAGAGCAATGAAGCCCAATTCTTACTACATTAAATAATATTGTTTAAATATAAGATACCTTTTTATAGGAAATTTCTTCACCCGACACTCACATCAAATTTATCTGGTTAATACATAGTGTAAAAGATCTAAGTTTTAATGTAAGACATAAAAAGGTATAAAACTTTTACGTCTTACATTAAAATTCAGTAT
Organism: Mastigoproctus giganteus; assembly: GCF_048544385.1. Classification (NCBI taxonomy): domain Eukaryota; kingdom Metazoa; phylum Arthropoda; class Arachnida; order Uropygi; family Thelyphonidae; genus Mastigoproctus; species Mastigoproctus giganteus. The sequence continues at coordinate 42,565,233 of NC_143577.1, forward strand.
AAAAATTTCTGATTCACTTTTCAATATATGAAAAGACAAAGTTAGATAATGATGATAAATTGTTTTCCCTTGATGTTGTCTCATTATACACTAATGTAGATGTTAAATATTCGCTCAATATGTTATGAGATTTGATTAACAGTAATTCCATAATGTTAAATAAAACCAAGTTACCTATAACTGAAATATTTCATTTAATCAGATTTCTTATAGAGGCTACTTATATTGATTTCCAATCAGACATATATAGATAAATTTTTGGCTTTCCGATTGGACTTAGCCTGAGTGGTTTAGTCGCTGAAATTTAACTCAACAATATTGAGCAATTATACTTAACCCCATATATTCCCAGGTTAACATTTTATAGTAGGTATTTGGATGATATCCTTGTTATTTCACATGAAGATATTGTAAATAATCTTATGGATTCCTTTAATAATATACATATGAGACTTAAATTTACTTTGGAAAAGGAAAAACCAGGTGAGAATTCTATAAATTTTCTTAACTTTACATTAACAAGAGTCAACGATGACATACATTTTAAAATTTACCATAAACCAAAATACAGGAAAATTTTCACATTATTCAAGTTACCAACCTTTTATGTATAAAAGGAGTATCATTTTTAACCAATTTTATAATGTGTACAGATATACACAGGAATATCTGGACGAACTCAGGGAACTTTCAACAAGATTTTTAAACGGGATATACACTAGGCATAATTAGGAGCATTCAACGACAGGCAAAGCAAAAATCAGAATCGGTTACACTTAGTAAGTGCACTACACATAAATATTTTATTAAAGTTCCATTTGTACAACAGTGGTATGAACAGTTTATTAACATTGTTAAAAACACAGAATTTAAAATAGTTGCACAACCAATTAACAAACTCCAGACAATGAGGGCAAGGAAGACAACCTCAGTCTCTAACACGGAGCGAACCAATATAGTCTATAACATTGCTTTGGGGAATGCAACTCCTTTTACATTGGTTCTACCCAGAAATATCTTTCGATGCGATTATGTCAACACTAGGCATCTGTGAGGGCAAAAAAGGACAGGTGCTTCTGAACTTTCCTTTCACGCCATCCAGGAGAACCATGTTTTTCTTTTTAAGGAGGCTAAAGTAATTAATATACAGATTGAATACACAAAACTCTTAATAGCCAAAACACTTGAAATTAAGTTAAACTCCAATTCTATAAACGTACGGAGACCATACACCCTCGTGAACCTTTACACGTGTGTGTGAATAGCACTATTCACATTGGTTAACAAATATAATCTTGTCGCAGTACACTAATTTTAAATTCAATTTGATTTATAAGAGAGTGAGTATTGTTAAATGCATCATTTTAATTCTTGTGAGCATGGTTCATAACCAAAATAACCTAGTGACACATAAAGAAGTTTAGTCTACAATATTTTGATTTCTAGTCTGTTAAACCACACAAAACCTTTCTTTGCTCTTCCTTGAAAAAGTAGACATTGGGAATTGAATACAAGATTAGTTTTATGGAACCCGTAAAAATTAACAATCTTTTAGTATGGACAATATCACGTCATAAACTTAGACTTTTACACTATGTATTAACCGGATAAATTTGATGTGAGCATCGGGTGAAGATATTTCCTATAAAAGGTTATCTTAAATTTAAACTATATATATTGTATTTGGAAAATGAGACCAATAATTATAAGCTTGAAAATACAGATTTTTAAAAATGTAAGTAGATAAAATTACACAATATTCAGTCTGCCAAATTTAGTGAATGCATTTTGTACATATACCTTCTTCTTCTTATTATTATAAGACATAAGTATGAAATATAAGAAGACAGCTGATACCAGTAAACATATACCACATGTCTACTAATATCAGCAAGCATGCCTCAATATGATTGTTGACTGTTTATATTTATCATTTAAAAACTTCAGTATTATGAATTAATATTTTATCATAACATTATCAACTGCATAAATATATTTAATAATTTTTTTTTATTCTTTATAGTTCTTTCATTATACTTGCTTACTCCATGGCACTATGGTCCTTTTAGAACCCTGGCCTCCTGAATGATTTCCTTCCAGCTGTCTCTTCCCCCAGCCATTAGCATTAGTAGAGGCATATGATGCAAGAAAGCAAGCTAATGCAGCATCAGCAAAAAAAAAAAAAAAAAAAAACCCTTCCACTTCACCCCTCTGTTTGTTCAAAATACCTGTCCAGCTGAGCCTTAAACTTATTTAGGCTATCAACTTCCACAACAAGGGATGGAAGTCTGTTCCACCAACCAACTACCTGCTAGCTAAATGCAAATTTCCGCACATCTATCCTACATCTGTCTTTCCTCAATTTGAATTTTTGCTCTCTCAGATGATTATTCTGAGCAAGAGGCAGTATCCCATCAGCATTGAGCATGCCCAAACCATTCAAGGCTTTGTACACCTCTATCAGATCACCTTGCTGGTGCCTAGTCTCCAGACACTGTAATTTGCAAAACTTAAGCCTTTCTTCGTAAGAGAAACCCTTCGTTCCATTCACTAACCTTGCTGCCCTTCTCTGTACTCGTTCCAGCAGCTCTACATCCTTCTTGAAATGAGGCCTCCAGACCTGTATACAGTACTCAAGGTGCGGCCTGACCATTGCCTTATACAAGGGAATAATCACCTCCCTATCCCTGCTACAAAAATTCCTGTATATCATTGATAAGACACCATGAGCTACTCTTGCAGCCCGTCTGCACTGCTCAGAGAACTTCATATCTGCCTGCACAATTACCCCCCAGGTCCTTTTCATTCTCTACCACTGTCAGTGTAGTACCACAGAGTTGATATGTTGCTTTGGGGTTGCTGTTTCCCATATGTAGTACTTTACATTTGTCAATGTTAAACTTCATTTGCCACCTCTCAGCCCATCTGCTCAACCTTTCCAGATCCTGTTGCACCAGCATAGCGTCAGTAGCGTCCTTAACAACCCGGCCAATCTTGGTATCGTCTGCAAACTTGGACATTAAGCTTGATATACCATCATCAATATTATTTATAAATACAGAAAACAACAATGGACCCAACACTGAACCCTGAGGGACTCCACTAATAACATTAGTCCACGATGAGCAGTGTCCATTAATTACCACTCTCTGTCTTCGGCCAGTCAACCATCCCTTTATCGATAGCAACAATTTGCCACCAATGCTACACTGCTGCAATTTGTGCAGCAGTCTTCCATGTGCAACAGTATCAAAAGCCTTTCTAAGATCCAAATATATAATATCAAAGTTATTCCCTGCATCCAGTTCTTTTGTGACTACATCATAGTATCCAATCAAATTGGTCAGGCAAGACCTTCCCTTAACAAAACCATGCTGTGTCTGAGCTATAACTGAATTCTTGTCAAGATGATCCTGCAGTGCTTCTTTAACCAGTGCTTCCATTAATTTTCCTGGAACAGAAGTTATATTCACAGGTCTATAATTACTTGTGATCCTCCCTTTGATCCTCCTTTGTGAATTGGGGTTACATTTGCACATCTCCAGTCTGTGGGTACCTCCCCTGAGTCCAAGGAAGCTCTCATAATTATGGCTAAGGGTTTGCTTACTTCCTTTGCTGCCTCCTTTAATATAATTGGATAGATCCTATCCACCCCAGGTGCCTTTTTTATGTTTATTTTCAACAATTTCTCCTCCACTTTCCTCTCGGTTATTACAAAATCATCAAGCTCACTGCCAGAGTTTAATTCACCTCTGGCATTCTCCTTCCTGAATAACTTCTCATGTGTGAATGTAGATGCAAAATATTGATTTAGTTTGAGGAGGCAGCAAAGGAAGTATGCAAACCCCTAGCCATAATTATGAGAGCTTCTTTGGACTCAGGGGAGGTACCCATAGACTGGAGATGTGCAAATGTAACCCCAATTCACAAAGGAGGATCAAAGGCTGACACAAGTAATTATAGACCTGTTAGTTTAACTTCTGTTCCAGGTAAATTAATGGAGGCACTGGTTAAAGAAGCACTGCAGGATCATCTAGACAAGAATTCAGTTATAGCTCAGACGCAGCATGGTTTTGTTAAGGGCAGGTCTTGCCTGACCAATTTGATTGGATACTATGATGTAGTCACAAAAGAACTGGATGCAGGGAATAACTTTGATATTATATATTTGGATCTTAGAAAGGCTTTTGATACTGTTGCACATGGAAGACTGCTGCACAAATTGGAGCAGTGTGGCATTGGAGGCAAATTGCTGCTATGGATAAGGGGATGGTTGAGTGGCAGAAGACAGAGAGTGGTAATCAATGGACACTGCTCAACGTGGACTAATGTTATTAGTGGAGTTCCTCAAGGTTCAGTGTTGGGTCCATTGTTGTTTTCGGTGTTTATGAATGATATTGATGATGGGATATCAAGTTCAATGTCTAAGTTTGCAGATGATACAAAGGTTGGCAGGGTCGTTAAGGACACTACTGACGCTATGCTGCTGCAACAGGATCTGGAAAGGTTGAACAGATGGGCTGAGAGGTGGCAAATGAAGTTTAACATTGACAAATGTAAAGTACTACATATGGGTAACAGTAACCCCAGAGCAATGTATCAACTCTGCGGTACTACACTGACAGTGGTGGAGAATGAAAAGGACCTGGGGGTAATTGTGCAGGCAGATATGAAGTTCTCTGAGCAGTGCAGACGAGCTGCAAGAGTAGCTCATGGTGTCTTGTCAATGATATACAGGAATTTTTCTAGCAGGGATAAGGAGGTGATTATTCCCTTGTATAAGGCAATGGTTAGGCCACATCTTGAGTACTGTATACAGGTCTGGAGGCCTCATTTCAAGAAGGATGTAGAGCTGCTGGAACGGGTACAGAGAAGGGCAACAAGATTAGTAAATGGAACAAAGGGTTGCTCTTACGAAGAAAGGCTTAAGTTTTGCAAATTACAGAGTCTGGAGACTAGGCACCGGCGAGGTGATCTGATAGAGGTGTATAAGGCTTTGAATGGTTTGAGCATGCTCAATGCCAATGGGATTCTTCATCTTTCTCAGAATAATCACCTCAGAGGGCATAAATTCAAATTGAGGAAGGACGGATGTCGGATAGATGTGCGGAAATTTGCCTTTGGCCAGCGGGTGGTTGGTTGGTGGAACCGACTTCCATCACTTGTTGTTGAAGTTGATAGCCTAAACAAATTTAAAGCTCAACTGGACAGGTATTTCGAACGAACGGAGGGGTGAAATGGGAGTGGTCTGTGTTTTTTTATTTTTATTTATTTATTTTTTTTGGCTGATGCTGAATAAGCTTGCTTTCTTGCATCATATGCCTCTACTAATGCTAATGCTAATGCTAACCACCCATTTCTGATGCTGGCTAGTTCACCTTTTATTGGTTTAATTATTTTGCATTAATTATTTTACTTTACATTTTACAGGAAAACCATCTACTGGGAGTACAGTTAGATGAGAATGGACATATCATATAATGACTGACAGGAAGGTCACATGGTACGATTGAGGTGAGAAGCGAATGTCACTCAATAGGCATGACTAAAAACTAGGGCTTGCATAAAACCGAGAAATTTCAAAACAGAGTTTCACCGAAGTTTACTTTTAAAACTGGTTTTAAAACAGATTTTCTCAGACTTAGGGAAAATAATTAAAAGCTTATAACACAGGTATTTATTTTATCTTGGGTAGATTGTACAAATCTTTTAAACAAAATCTATCACCTCTTATAGTAAAAAAAATTAAAAAATTAAAATGTTCCAAAAAAGTAACCAGCTTGAGATTATACAAAATTACAAATTGTATTCAAATCCTTTGAATAAAAACTATCTTCTCGTATAGTAAACAAAAAAATAATAAGCCCTATAATAATAATAAAAAATAAATAAAAATAACGTGAAAAAAACAGCTTGGGGAAATTACTTTACTATTTATTGCTCAGTTTTTCTGAAAATGATCCTTTAAAAAACACAGTATATTGAGCATTTTTCCTATAGATTTGACCTTATTTTTGTGTTAAAGAGACCACTGATCGAAAACACTGTCTCAGATTGGACACTTGTTGGTTTAATGGTCAGCAGTGCTCTATAAACTTTCTCCAGCTTTTCACTTCTACTGCTAGTTGCCTCGAAATTTTAAATTCTTTGCTGATTTCCAATTCACTTGGATATTTTGAAGGCTCTTCAGTTAATCTCTTTAGCACTAGCATTAGTAGAGGCATTTGATGCAAGAAAGCAAGATTATGCAGCATCAGCCAAAAAAAAACAAAAAACCCCACTTCCACTTCACCCCTCTGTTCGTTCCAAATACCTGTCCAGCTGAGCCTTAAACTTATTTAGGTTATCAACCTCCGCCACAAGGGATGGAAGTCTGTTCCACCAACCAACCACCCGCTGGCTAAAGGCAAATTTCCTCACGTCTATCCTACATCTGTCTTTCCTCAATTTGAATTTATGCCCTCTCAGGTGATTTTTCTGAGCTAGAGGAAGAATCCCATCAGCATTGAGCATGCTTAAACCATTCAAGGCTTTATACACCTCTATCAGATCACCTCGCTGGTGCCTAGTCTCCAGACACTGTAATTTGCAAAACTTAAGCCTTTCTTCGTAAGAGCACCCCTTTGTTCCATTCACTAACTGTACTCGTTCCAGCAGCTCTACATCCTTCTTGAAATGAGGCCTCCAGACCTGTATACAGTACTCTAGGTGTGGCCTGACCATTGCCTTATACAATGGAATAATCACCTCCTTATCCCTGCTGGAAAAATTCCTGTATATCATTGACAATACTCCATGAGCTACTCTTGCAGCCCGTCTGCACTGCTCAGAGAACTTCATATCTGCCTGCACAACCACCCCCAAGTCCCTTTCATTCTCTACCACTGTCAGTGTAGTACCACAGAGTTGATACGTTGCTCTGGGGTTGCTGTTTCCCATGTGTAGTACTTTACATTTGTCAATGTTAAACTTCATTTGCCACCTCTCAGCCCATCTCTTCAACCTTTCCAGATCCTGTTGCAGCAGCATAGTGTCAGTAGTGACCTTGACAACCCGGCCAACCTTCGTATCATCTGCAAACTTGGACATTAAGCTTGATATACCATCATCAATATCATTTATAAATACAGAAAACAATAAAGGACCCAATACTGAACCCTGAGGGACTCCACTAATAACATTAGTCCACGACGAGCAGTGTCCATTGATTACCACTCTCTGTCTTCTCCCCCTCAACCACCCCTTTATCCATAGCAGCAATTTGCCTCCAATGTCACACTGCTCCAATTTGTGTAGCAGTCTTCCATGTGCAACAGTATCAAAAGCCTTTCTAAGATCCAAGTATATAATATCAAAGTTATTCCCTGCATCCAGTTCTTTTGTGACTGCATCATAATATCCAATCAAGTTGGTCAGGCAAGACTTCCCCTTAACAAAACCATGCTGTGTCTGAGTTATAACTGAAGTCTTGTCTAAATGATCCTGCAGTGCTTCTTTAACCAGTGCCTCAATTAATTTTCCTGGAACAGAAGTTAAACTCACAGGTCTATAATTACTTATGTCAGCCTTTGATCCTCCTTTGTGAATTGGGGTCATTTTCACATCTCCAGTCCATGGGTACTTCCCCTGAGTCCAAGGAAGCTCTCATAATTATGGCTAAGGGTTTGCTTACTTCCTTTGCTGCCTCCTTAAAATAACTGGATAGATCCCATCCACCCCAGGTGCCTTTCTTATATTTATCTTCAACAATTTCTGATCCACTTTACTCTCAGTTATTACAAGATTCTCTAGCTTACTGCCAGAGTTGAATACACCTCTGCCATTCCCCTCGCTGAATAACTCCTCATGTGTGAATGTCGATGCAAAATATTCATTTAGTTTGTTAGCTACCTGAGCAGGATCATCAACAGTTGAACCATCGATATCAAGTGGACCAATCTGATTCATCCCCTTCCTTCTAGAGTTTACATAAGTAAAGAACTCCTTGCTGTTTTTCTTTGCATTCCTTGCCAAAGATTTCTCGTAATCTGCCTTCGCCTGCCTAACCTCCTTTGTAACTTGGTTACAGATCAACTTATATCTATCATAGGCTTCTGTGTCACATGTTAATTTATATGTATCCCATGCATTTTTCTTCTCTGCCATATGTCTCATTAGTTCATCTGACATCCATTTAGGCCTGAACCTTGAACAATATTTCTTAGTTGGTATGTAAAGCCTAGTAGCTTTCAAGATAAGTTTGAATGCTTCCCATTTTGAATTTGCTGTTGGCAATATCATCAGTTGATCCCACTGTATAGAATTTAAATACAGTCTCAGACCATAAGTCGCCTTTACGAAAGCAATAACCCTTCCCTTCCCTTTACCCCTGATGGTAGTTACCTCCTTGAATAAATCCCACTTCAGCACACTGTGATCACTGCCACCTAGTGGTTCCTGTATCTGCAGATTCTTAATGCATGAAGAATCACTACTGATAACCAAATCAACAGTACTGCTCCCTCTAGTTGCTTCCCGAACATGCTGATTTAGAAAACAATCATCCAATAAATCCACAAAAGCCTTGCTAGTGTGTGAGTGACCAACACACAAATTGCAGTCAATATCTGGGAAATTAAAATCCCCCATTATAAGACTCTCGTATTTTCTGGCCCACTCTATTTCCCTGTACAGTTTCTTATTATACTGATCAGAGTCATTAAGCCCATAGCACACTCCTACTCTCAATTTTGATCTCTCAATGCTTATGTCACACTAAACCGACTCGACACTGCACTGTCCAGCGATGTCGACTGGCTTCACTTCCTTGGATTTTATGTGTTTCTTAACTAATAGCATAACCCCTCCTCCCTTTCTATCCTGTCTATCCTTTCTGTAGACGTTGTACTCCCCAAATTCCAGTTTTGCATTACTTATATCTGTGTGACACCACGTCTCTGATATCCCAACAATATCCGCCTTTGATGCTTTGAGCAATACGTCAAATTCATCAAATTTATTTACCAAACTCCTAGCATTGGTGTACACGCAAGTATACATTGTTCCCCATTGTCTCACCCTAAGTTGTCGTAGGTCATCCATTCACCTGCTTCTCAGTCTTCCTCTCAATCTTCTTCCTCCCAGTTGCCCTTCCACTGCTTTCCTTGGCCATCTGTTTTCCTCCATTCATATCATGTGGCCTGCCATCTAAGTCTTGGGCTCTTTATCATTCCTACTATATCCAGTTCTCCATACAGTTCCTTCAGCTCTTGGTTTGTCCTTATTTTTCACTCTTCCCCGACTTTTATGGGGCCAAAGATTTTCCTTAATATCTTCTTTTTTGTCCTTTTTAAGCACCCATGTTTCACTAGCATAAGTCATGAGAGGCTGTACCACTGTTTTGTATACCACTAATTTCATTCTTCTGGAGAGCAGTTTTGGTTGAAAGTGTTTCTGCACAGAAAAATAGCATCTATTACCAGCATTAAAACAAGCCTGAATTTCTGGGGTATTACTACTATTATGTTGAATCATAACTCCCAGATATTTGAAGGATTCTGATGTATTGAAACTATGCTTCGCTGTTTGCCAGATCTGTTTAGTACTTTGTCTCTCCCTCCCACCTGTAATCATAAACTTTCTTTTATTTTCATTTATGTTCATTATGCATGAGACAAAAATTCACTGGGAAAATACTTCTTGCTCAATAAAGAAATTTTTGGGAACACATTGCTCTTTTGTTAAACTGATGGGAATGTATATCTATATTTATATAAATATACAAGGTGTCTCAAAAATACACAGCATAACTTCAGAAATGAGTTCCTCATATGTAGACAATAAAAATATTTTATATCAACATAGTTCTGGAAATGCTTGGTTCACGAGTTATTAACTGGAATGTCTTATCTCCCGCAGGTGATTTCCTTCATCACAAGGTACTGACAGAATCTGGTGGTTTTCCATTCTGACTATGTACTAAAATCAGGAGCAAGCGGATATGCACTTTATGTACAGTTTGGCAGATGGCAATTCTCTGGAGGCTCGTCGTTTGTACCATGAAAGGTTCCCAGAATGAATATGTCCAGACAGGAAAACATTTGAAGGTATCCATCGCTGCCTTTGTGAACATGGGACCTTTACACCTCGTGCTGCCGACAGAGGACGACCAAGGTCTCGACTCCTGAAGTAGAGGAGAAGATTTTGAATGTTGTGCATACCACTCCTGGAATCAGCACACGCAGAATAGTAATGCAACTGGCTGTTCAATGTTTGACTATTTGGAGAGTGTTGCGAGAACACCAACTGTATCCTTACCATCTGCAAAGGGTACAGGCCTTATCACCAGCAGATTACCCTGTGCGAGTAATGTCCTGCCAGTGGTTCTTGCAGCAGTGTGGTATAACTCCTCACTTTCCTGCCTTAGTGATATTCACAGGTGAAGCACAGTTCACACGAGATGGAATCCAAAACTTTCACAATCAGCATTTATGGGCTGAGGAAAACTTACACGCAATTCTTCCATCACATCACCAACAGTGGTTCAGCCTCAACATCTGGGCGGGTGTTTTTGGTGATAAGTTATTTGGGACCCACGTACTTCCAAACAAACTCACAGGGCATTTACAGAAAATTTACAGAAACTTTCTGGAAAACAACATGCCTGATTTCTTGGACGGCACGACACTGATCATTCGTCAACAAGCACATTTCATGCACGATGGCGCTCCCGCACATTTCAGCCACCTAGGCCGCAATTACCTGAATCGAAGGTTTCCTGGTCGGTGGATAGGTAGAGGTGGATCAACTGCCTGGCCTCCATGCTCACCTGATTTAAACCCACTAGATTTCTTCTTGTGGGACCATTTAAAGTCATTGGTGTATTCGACTCCGTTAGCGGATGTGGAAACTCTGTGGCAGGTTCTGAAATACGAAACATGTCAGGAATTTGGCATCGTCTTCGCGAGTCCATGAGATGTTGATTTGAAGCCTCTATTCAGGCAGAAGGTGGACATTTTGAACAATTACTATAAGGTGATGTGAACAGTTAAGTGTCATAGACAGACCTTCAAAACTCGGAAACCAAGCATTTCCAGAACTATGTTGATATAAAATATTTTTATTATCTACATATGAGGAACTCATTCCTGAAGTTATGCCATGTATTTTTGAGACACCTTGTGTATATATATATATATATATATATATATATATATATTTTTTTTTTTTTTTTTTTTTTGTCTCTTTCCAATTTATTCAAAATTTCCCAGATAATGTTTCAAAATAGAATAGACCTTTTATTATACTGGTGCAGAACAGTACAAATTTTTAACTAATTGATGGTGATCTTTATAGTAAGTGACTTCCTTTAGTATAAATCATTGTTTTTAACTCATATCTTGTTCCATAAAGTTTGTTACAAGCCGTTTCTGAGTGATAATTAAGAGTCTCTAGTGACTAAAAATGAATAGCAAGTGCTTAAAAGTCTCTAGTGAATATTCACACTTTCTAGGTCCCTTTCCACCATCTAAAAAGATGTGCTATGGATTTTAAGATTATAATAACTGTGCAAAATATTTGTATATAACAATATATTTCAAACAGAAAATTAAAAAAAGAAAGAAAGAATTGCAAGTTGCATTCAAGATCAAAGTGCACAAAGAAAAGCTGCTTCTCAAATGCAAAACTATATTTCAAAGAACAGAATTTTCTTAGAAACTTTAAGTACCTTTCAAGTTGTTTTAAATCAACTGAACCACACAGATTATTGTTTTACAGATTGCATATACCTGAAGCATTTATTCTAAATTTACTTGAATTGCCTAAATTATAGCTCGGACACAGCATGGTTTTGTTAAGGGGAAGTCTTGCCTGACCAATTTGATTGGATACTATGATGCAGTCACAAAAGAACTGGATGCAGGGAATAGCTTTGATATTATATACTTGGATCTTAGAAAGGCTTTTGATACTGTTGCACATGGAAGACTGCTACACAAATTGGAGCAGTGTGACATTGGAGGCAAATTGCTGCTATGGATAAAGGGGTGGTTGAGGGGGAGAAGACAGAGAGTGGTAATCAATGGACACTGCTCATCGTGGACCAATGTTATTAGTGGAGTCCCTCAGGGCTCAGTGTTGGGTCCATTATTGTTTTCTGTATTTATAAATGATATTGATGATGGTATATCAAGCTTAATGTCCAAGTTTGCAGACGATATAAAGGTTGGCAGGGTTGTCAAGGACACTACTGACACTATGCTGCTGCAACAGGATCTGGAAAGGTTGAGCAGATGGGCTGAGAGGTGGCAAATGAAGTTTAACATTGACAAATGTAAAGTACTACACATGGGAAACAGCAATCCCAGAGCAACGTATCAACTCTGTGGTACTACACTGACAGTGGTAGAGAATGAAAGGGACTTGGGGGTGGTTGTGCAGGCAGATATGAAGTTCTCTGAGCAGTGCAGATGGACTGCAAGAGTAGCTCATGGAGTATTGTCAATGATATACAGGAATTTTTCCAGCAGGGATAAGGAGGTGATTATTCCCTTGTATAAGGCAATGGTCAGGCCACACTTAGAGTACTGTATACGGGGTCTGGAGGCCTCATTTCAAGAAGGATGTAGAGCTGCTGGAACGAGTACAGAGAAGGGCAACAAGATTAGTGAATGGAACAAAGGGGTGCCCTTACAAAGAAAGGCTTAAGTTTTGCAAATTACAGTGTCTGGAGACTAGGCACCAGCGAGGTGATCTGATAGAGGTGTATAAAGCCTTGAATAGTTTGAGCATGCTCAATGCTGATGGGATTCTTCCTCTAGCTCAGAATAATCACCTGAGAGGGCATAAATTCAAATTGAGGAAAGACAGATGTAGGATAGACGTGCAGAAATTTGCCTTTAGCCAGCAGGTGGTTGGTTGGTGGAATAGACTTCCATCCCTTGTCGTGGAGGTTGATAGCCTAAATAAGTTTAAGGCTCAGCTGGACAGGTATTTTGAACGAACAGAGGGGTGAAGTGGAAGTGGGTTTTTTTTTTTTTTTTTTTTTTTGGCTGATGCTGCATAAGCTTGCTTTCTTGCATCAAATGCCTCTACTAATGCTAATGCCAATGCTAAATTAATTGAAATAAATTCACTAAAATGACCAGAAGTAAGGTTAAGAAAAGCATGATTGGTCAACAAAAGAACAGATGGTAAGGAACTGTTGTATAATTCTACTAACTTAGTAGCATAAGGGTGAACCACTGGCAATTCACATGCATGGCTTGTGATTTATTCCATGGCATTTCTTCTAACTCGGAAACACTGCTAACACACTAATCACATAAAAGACTCTACCATTATTTTTTATTTATACTCAATGTTTATTCTTTAGAGATCTCACAGACAGACTGTGAGATCTCTAGAAAAACCCAGTGTGTCAATAATACTGTTGATAAAAAATAAGAGCTTGTTGCTCTTATTTTTTATGTAGCAAACAAAAACCATAAATTAAATAAACGATAAAACCTTCCCTGAAGTTACATTAAAAGTTTTCAAAAATAAATAATATATTAGGGATAAGGATACAAAAGACAGTGAAATCTTGAGGAGGATACTTATCCATCCCAGGACAAGTCTACTTTTACAAAGGGGGTATTACTTCTTGGACAGAATCATGTAGTTCCACATTTATAAAAGTTCCACAAAACAAACAACAATTCCACATAACAAACAGGCAATGTATGTTAATGGAACTTTCATATACATTTATATGTAATGTTTCAGAAATTAGTTAAAGTTTACAATAGTTTAGCTGGTAATCCAATATTGAAATCTGATAAAATTTTAAAATGTTGTGAAGGGATACAGCATGCTATGCAAGCTCAGAGGCTCCACAAAATGACCAGCTAGTTCACTTGTGCCACTAAAAAAAAATGTGGTATGGATTTTAATTTCAAAATTCTTACGATTGTTGGTTCTAAGAGGTAAGACACATTGGGCTGACCCCTGATATGAGTAGAAACAACCCAAGCACTCTACATAATATACTATACTATGCTTAGACATAACAGTTCTTTCCCATGATATATCTGACCATATGAACAATGACTTCCCTATTTGGGTATGATGAGTCTGAATAGCATCAATGGTTTGCGCAAAATTGAAAGAAATGTAAATACACAATAATACTATATTATATTAATTAATGTTTAACTTCTACATAGAAATGGCGTAGTAATCTTTTTACTACAAGATAAAAATATTCAATTTTTTCTTTTTTCTTTATTAATCTTTAATCTCATTAATCTTTTTATTACAAGATAAAATATTGTTTTCTAATTAGTTACATAAAGAATTAAATCTGTATTACTACATTAAAATCTTTGGGTCTGTCTGTCTAATTATCAAGATTACAGAAAAAGAAGAACCATGAAGTTTAATGTGACACTGCAGTATAATGGAATATCAGCTGCCTAACAAACAAGATTTTTTTTATGTAAACCCCAAACACGAGAGATATTAGAAACTATAGTACTTAGTACTGCGCTTGGGTTGAGAAGACGAAAAAGAAGATATCTGTTGACATTGGACTTGAACTTCTGTAGACTGTAATTTTCAGGAAATACGTATGAAGGAAGGTTGTTCTAGAAAACAGCAGATGAATGAATAAATGAGGAAGAGGAAAAGTTGGTTCTGTGAGTTTGAAGTTGGATAGTAAATGGATGTTGGCTGGTGGCAGCACGTGTTTGGACTGTTCTGAAAGAGAGAGCGGGAATTATAGAAGCCAATTCAGAAGTACAGTGCCCACAGAAGTATCTGTAGAAGAGGCATGCAGCAGAAACAGTATGTCTATGAGACAGCGAGTGGAGAGACTCTGTTAGAGATGAATCATTAATTAACCTAACTGCCCTCTTCAGAATGGAATCAAGAAGCCTGAGAGAAGTTTTGGGGGCACCACCCCAGATGTGGGAACAATATTCCACGGTAGGGTAGATTTACGATTTATACAGAGTGAGAATCTTTTGGAAGAAAAGTAACGCCGAGAACAAAAGAGAAAACCAAGTTTTTTTAGATGCAGAGGAAGCAATATTTGTAATGTGCTTGTGCCAAGAGAGACTAGAAGTCAGAGTAATCCTCAAAGGAGATATATCATTTTGCTTAGAAATCAGAGTGCCACCAAAGATAAGCATAGGAGCAGAAGAATCCTTTTTGCAAGATATAAGACAAGACTGAGTTTTAGAAGGGTTGAAATCAACTAAGTTGTCTTTGCGCCACTGGAGAATTACCTGAAGGTCGGCATTTAAGGAATTGGTTGCAGATTTTCGAGAAGTTGAAGCTGATTGAGCAGGGCAAGGTTTCTCAAAATGGAAAGTGGAATGCAATGTGCTATCATCGGAAAAACTATGGATAGGATTTCCAGTCAATGGAAGAAGGTCATTAATATACAAGAGGAAAAGATTGGGGGAAAGAACTGAACATTGGGGCAGACACCATTAGTGAAGAAGTTAGAAGACAGAGAGCCATCTACCATCACTCTCAGTGAGGGATCAGAGAGAAAACTGGATAACCAATTACAAAACACAGTTAGAAGCTAGTTTAAAAGACCTTTATGCCAAAACACGATCGAAAGCCTTTGAGATGTCAAGAGAAACTACTTGTGTTTCACCAAACCTTTCCATTGAATTAGTTCATAAATGGGTAACATAAGCCAGAATATCACCAGTGGATCGACACTGACGGAATCCATACTAGCGATCGTTGAATAGACGGAAGGTTTCTAGGTAGTTTAAGAGTTGGCGGTTAATTGATTTCTCCATTACTTTAGAAAGAGTAGAAGTAATTGCAATGGGACGATAATTGGATGGGAGGGATTTGTCACCCTTTTTAGGAACTGGCTGGATATGAGCAAATTTCCAAGCAGAAGGAAAAACACCTTTGGAATAAGAAAGTGAAAAAAAGGCGGCAAAGAATAGGAGTAAGTTCAGGAGCACAGGTTTTGAGAACAAGTGGAGAAATACCATCAAGGCCTGGAGCTTTCTTAGCATCAAGATTCATCAAAATCCTTCTGATATCCTTTTGACGGAAGACCACAGGAGGAATTGAATGGAGCGTGTTGGGAATGGTGGGAGGTGTTTTACCAAGATCATTAATATGTGAGTTGGAAGAAAAATGGGATGCTAGCAGGTCAGCTTTATCCTCGGCTGAAGTGACAACAGAACCATCTGGTTTGGACAGAGGTGGGAGCAGAGATGGGCAAAAGTTGCGGCAATAGCTTTGGCAAGAGACCAGAATGCTTGGCTACCATTAGGGCAAGAAGGCAAGTTTTCTACTCTAAGCCTGTTCAAACTCTAGTTTGGACTGGTTAATAACTGCTTTACAATTGTTATGAGCTTTGGTGTAGGCAGAAAATGAAACTGAAGAATTACAAACAAGCCATTTACGATATGCAACATTCTTCTCTTGAACAGCCTTAGCACATTTATTGGAAAACCAAGGTTTAGATAAAGGACGAGATTTTAAAGTGGAGTGTGGGATAAAGGATTCCATTCCTCCAAGAATAATTTCACTGACACGATCTGAGCAAACGTTGACATTAGAAGTTTTGAAACAGTAATCCGAACAAGGAAAAGAAGAAAAGAAGCCTCGCAGGTCATCCCATTTTGCATTCTTGTAATGCCAAACAACACGAGGTTGGGAATAGCCATGAGATAGGTTCCATTCGAGAAGAGACAATTCACCAAGTTGTGATCTGAAGTGCCTAAAGGACCTCTCACTTCGACCGTGTACTTAGAAGGGTTGTTTGTGAGAAAAAGATCAAGCATATTTGCTGTATGATTAGGATTGTCCGGTATTCTTGTAGGTAAATGAACAATCTGTGGTAGGTCATTAGTAATTGCAAAAGCCTCAGCATCTCGACCTGCTGGGTCGGTGTGACTAGAAAACGGAAGCCAGCTGGAGTTGTGAACATTAAAATCACCAAGGAAAATTACCTCACTGTTAGGAAAATTGGACTGGAGAAAGTCAAGTTGCAAAGAGAGGAAGTGCCTAAAGGACCTCTCACTTGTGCTATTCACATCACATCAAGATGTGATGTGAATAGCACAAGTTCACATTTTATTAGTTGTTGAAAAAAGTATGCTGTTACACAATACTACCTGCAAAACAGAAGAAAAATATGACATATGTCATATTTTTACTTGAACTTCTTATTAGCAGAGCAACAATGAAACAATACATCATCATGAGGATGTAGCTGAATCTTAATTAAAATATTTTAAAGGAAACTTTCTTACCTTTCCAAGAGGATTATGAGGAGTGTTCACAATGATCAGTTTAGTTTTATTATTGAACTTGGAAGCTAATTCTTCAGGATCAAGAACCCATTCACCACTAGACACTGAGGTTCCAGTTTTTTTCTGTTCATAAAAATAAAAAAATTAATTAATTATCTAATGACATTCTTGTATAGAACCATGTAGAATCATAACCTTATATTTTATGCACGCATATGCATATCACAACACAGAACTAGATAATACTATGCAAGCCTCCGAAATAACTTAGTAACTTTACCGCAAATTCTATCCATGAGGGGGAAAGAATGCTTTAGGAATCTTCATTGTACTCCTGAATTAGTCAGCCTCAAGTGGGGATTCAGAAAAGCTTTCACTTTTTTAAGTGAAAAATCAGAAAAAAATCTGGTTTTTCACTTAAAAAAAATTAACATTGCGGGGTGCAATGTTAATTCTTTAGTAACATTGCAGGGTGCAGCAGATCTGGCACTCCTTGGATGACATTTGACCTTCCACTGGTATCAATGGGCTAGTCTAGAGGTTCTCAAACTTTCTCAGTTCATAGTGCCCTTATTATCTCAGTAATTTTTTCATGGCGCCTGTCCTTAATGTCTCAGTAATTTTTTCATGGTACCCCTAGGTCAAAAGAAATACCTAACAATTCCGTTTATTAAGCAACTAGGTCCAAACAACTTAATAAGAAATGTTGAAACTGTGAACTATCTCATGCTAGTAGTTTGCGCGGTGTCCAGATGTCAAGTATCACTGTTTCCCTTGAAAATTCAAAATATCCCGCGGCACCCCTGTGAGTTTGCTGCGCCGCCCAGTTTGGCAACTTCTGGCCTAGTCAATGCCAACAAAAAATTCCCCATACTATGATACCATCTTCAGATGCTTGGGTTGCTTTAATAGGGCAAACAGGGTCCATTGTTTCATAAAATTCTCACCACACTCTCTGCCTACCATCAGTGCGGTCAGATGAATCATGATACAAAGTGAATCATGATTCATCTGACCACATGACTTTCTTTTATTGTTCGACTGTCTAATCATGACATCCTTGGCACCACTGCAAGCCGATTTTTCTGTTTTCTCTGAAACAAGTGGCTTTTGAATAGGCAGGCGAGTGCCAATATCCAATTTCTTCAATTCACTGTGCATGGTAAGGGTTGAAACAGGGCAGTTCTAGGCTTGGTTGAATTCTTTGCTGCATGTTCTTTGGATGTTTCAAAGGCCATGCTGCCCTCTGAAAAGCGCTGCATCACTAACTCAACTCTGGAAGGCTCTGTCTAGTGTAGTTTATCTTGAGGTTTTCAAGGTGTTAAGAGCATTTATAAATGGCATTACATAACTTTTTAATTATTTTCAAGATAGTCCCCAGTTTTAAGGATTTTAAAATCCTTAAAATTCCCCATAAATGAAAAAAAAAAAAAAAAAAAAAGCAATAAAGTAAAATAAAAAAAATTGGGAAAAATGAGCAAAAACTGATTGATATTCACTAAAACTAGTGGTAGAAAATAAACTATTTTGGTTCCCATATTATGGAATGGTTGAAGAATACATTTCATGTAGGGAACATATCAGGACATTTTAAAAAGAGATTTGGGAACAAGGCCTGTCATGGACAAATTCATTTTACAACTTCTGCCAGAGAAAAAGAAACAAAATAGCAGTTTTTAGCTAGAAAAGAATTAAAAATTATCCACAGTGGCCCAAAGTGAGACAACTCTATAACTTTTTTCTGTTCCTTAACTCTTTGCAGTCCCAAATTATTTTCACTGTTTCGTGTAATCAAGTTCTAAAATCCAAAAAGAATGACTACTCAAAATATATTCAAAAATTATTTAATTTTGAGTTTGCACAGAGCTAATATATAAAGCTGTGTGATAAAATATTTATAAACTCCACAGACCATTTTAAATGCCATTTATTTCTTGAAACTTTCAAAATCTGGCAATCCTATTTTCCTGGAGCATAATTCACAATACAAAACTGTTTTTTTGTCTCCACTTCTAAACACTTCTGCCACTACATACTGCATGGTATTTGGATTCTCATCTCTCATCACAAAATGAGGATAGACATACAAGGTATCTTCCAACTGAACTTGATAACCTTTTACTAGAAATAATGGACATTTCCTGCCAGCTACTCTTTTCAAAACTGGAATTTTGAAAAGGTTCTTTTGAAATGAATCTTCCACCCTCATTAATATGAAACTATTTGCAACTAAGACCTCTAAAACTCAGAAAAACAACTTTCTCCACCATCTAAGCAAAAACAGTACCTTTAATATTGTGAAGTAGTTTTTGGATGAAATGAACCATGATGCTTGAGGTGAGTCAAGACTCAAATCAATGGTAAGCTTTCCAAAATATGGTAGAATATCTGACACATAACCTATTTCTAGTCAGCTAAAATAAATACATGAAGGTTCACTTAGTTGTCTTTCGAAAGTTATAACATTTGATTGAAATTCTACCCTTAAAATCAATAGTACTTTTCTTGTCTAATGCAATAATTGTTCCTGAAGAAAAATGTTTACAAAATTTCTCATTCAGATCACCAAAAATATTTTTTACTTTAGATTCCCTGTTTGGAATTTCTTTTGTTTTCTATTTTGTTGGTGGGCAGAGATGCAACATTCAAAATATATACAGAAATCTCTTCCTACTAAATACATTCCTGAAAAATTCTATCTATCCATTCTTTAGACAAGTATTCCTTTATATTAGTAGTTTTCATTTAGTTCAATGTTAACACCAAAAATGTCCTTAATTCCAAATTCTGAATTAGAAAGTTCCAACAATTTTTCAGTTTCTTCGTCAGAAAGGCTGTTATGAGTTGTTCATGCTATATCTAAATACTTCACTTCTAGCGCAGAGTATAAGATATGCTGTGACTTCTAAAATGAAGAAAAACAACCTGCTTCTGTTAAATATTTTATGTAAACATTACTCCAGTTTTTCACATTGTTTACATGGAGTTTAAATAGATGGCAGTGAAATAATTATGACAGCAAAGTAGGGAAAACAAAATTCATAATTACACGAAAGGAAAAAGTTTTGAAGATGTGAAAACAACTAAACAAAATATGATGGTGAATCTTTTGGCAATTCTGAAATTGAGCTCAGAAAAATAGTTGAATAAGCATGTATGTGTTAAAAGTGTTTTAGTAAGAAATCTCAGTTTTCATGGATTCCGTTTCAATATTTCTTGATAAGCCTTGTATTAAGGAAGTTTAGAATTAAGTTAGTTTCACCCATCATTCCACATAACAAAAATACAAAACTTTGTTGTAAGGGACTAACTTCATGCATCTCTTTCCGATTCCATAATAAGTAACTGCTAAGAAGTATCTGATACAGTTAAAAACTTTAATATTAATATTTTAAAACTTACTGGCTTAAGTGGAACAAAGACAGGCACACCTCCAGCCATTCTTGTCATTGGTTCATAGCAATCGAAGAATGGTTCAATAATTATCACCTATGTAAAAAGGTTAAAAAATATTAAAAGTGAGAAATAAAAAATGATTATGTGCAGAGTAACTTTTTTTGCAAAAGTTAATGCTATTCAAAATAGCTCTACAATATAGCTGATGCAACGAAATATTAATTTTAAGACATTAAAGGAAGCTTAGATTTTCAATGGTACTACCTTAACACAAATAAGGGATACCTCCAAATGTAAACTAAAGTAATCAAAATTTCAATGTTAAATTGTTTTCGTGTTCAATGTTAAATTATTTCATAATGGAACTACCATTACGAAAAAATAAAAATCAATGATAACATGATGAATAATAATACTAAATTCCATGCTTTTAATATTTACTTCCGGAATCTCAGCTAACTAGTGCAAATTTTCAGATCATACTCACTGCACAATACAATACAATACAATTCACTACTCACACTCTCACAGGTTATTGGCCCAAAACAAAGGAAGCCACATACCAGTGCATTTACCATCAAGTTAAAAATAAGGAACAGAAAGGATGCCAAATTATTTTTGCTTTAACACATTCATGGTGTGTCAGCATCCAAAAAAGTTTGAAAAGCACTGAGTTATGATGTGATGTGCCCTTTCTAGTGTAGTGAGATATTTGGATCTGTGTTCATTGAAGGTAGTCATGTCTGAAGTCTACCCCACTGTATTTTTTCAGAATGAGTTATTCCTTTTCTCACAAATTAGAGCTGATACCAATGAAAACCTAGTTCCACAGTGCCTTACAGAGCACATATTGTGCACATTTGAAGAAGCAACCTAGAAACAAAGTACTGCTAAACACATTTCCTGGTGTTCATGGTGGAGGTTTCCTTTGGCCACCTCTACTGCCCAATTTATTATCTCTATGAGAATCTCTCAATAACAAGGTTCTCAAAACTAATCATACAATTGACAAATTGAAACAACAAATATAGAAAATTGAAAAACCATTTTCAACTTTCACAAAACAGAACATAACAAAGATATTTTACAATGAGAATTATATTTCCTATGGGTGTATAATCACTTTAAATAATCAGCAAGGTATGTTTTTTTATAAGCACTTGAAATGGTTTGATAAATAAAATTATGCCAGCAGTGAATCTCTATAACACAAATGCTTCATGAATATACACATCAAAAGTAATAAGATTCTACAATGATATGTTTTAAATTGTGTTCATGGAATATACAAATCAACCTTATATTTTGAAATTAAGTTTAAAAATTTTTTTAAATCCATGGAAACTGCTGCATTTAGTGAATAAAAATTATGTTTAAAAGCTTTTAAATCATATGATTATCAAACTAATGTTAAACACAAAATGTTGTACTTACTTCATCTCCAGGATTTACAAGACCAAAAATAGTACAATAAAGGGCTTCATATGCTCCTACAGTAACTAAAATTTCTTTCTGAGGGTTTATGGCTCGGCCAGTTAATTTGGAATATAACTTGGATAATGCATTGATCAACCGTGGGTGACCCTAATTAAATAAAATTAAAAAAAGCACAACTCAGAAACATTAAGATAAAGTTTACAAGCTACATAGATATCAAAATACTATGCCATTTTCACACCATTTCAAGAAATACAACTCAGATTCTTACCTCATTTCATTTTTCCATGTGTCACCATATTCTTTTGCCATGCACAACTTTCTCCATTTCAATCATTTTGACAGTCAGTAAAAGTTTCCATAGGGGTTTATTTATAGCACTTCAGAAGAGCACTTCCTAATGCAATTGCTTAAAATAATGGTTCCCCACCTGACATGCTTCCACTGGAAACTGAATGATATGCAGCAACAAACACAAAAGGTTGATCAAAAAAGACCAAGTCAAATTAAATTAAAAATATGTTTAATTGAACTTCTGATGGTTATTCCTTTTTTGACATAACTCCCATCTAATTCAATATACTTGTTCCATCTTATCAACCATTTTCTAAATACTTCAGAGGTTTGTTTAAGATACTCAGAGTGGCATTTATTTACTCAGTATCTGATGGAAAATGGCAACCTTTTAATTCACTCTGAAGCTTAGGGTGAGTGAGTGAACAAGTGATTTTGGTTTTTATGGCACACGAATGACTAAGGCCATGACAAGCCAAGTCCAATATTTAAATATGCTAAAACAAAAGTTATTTATAAATACGGTACTATATCAATACGTACAAATAGCTAAAAAACAAGTAAATTTAGATAAAAATAGAATCAGGTAAGGAAACAGAAATATACACAATGTGTATTAAAAAAACATTTAAAACATATACAAAGGTTTGTAATTTTAAAAAAATTAAAAATTCCTGATATATCGTCTTTGTTAGGTAAAATCTGGCAGGTGTACAAGGCTCAGTCAGACAGTTAAAAGTGCTAAAACAAACAGCATCACATAAGCAGCATCATATTTTGTTACATAAGAGATATCCAGATTCAATTTCTCTTTATTACAAGATTTTTCATTTATTTTATTTTAATTTTCATTATTATTGGTTCCCTCCTCCCAATTTAAGGATTCTTCTATTACATGTTAATTTTATTTTTAACTAACTTAAATTAAAAATACTATGGGGAAAAAATTAATCAATTTTTAATTGATTTTTTTTTTTTTTTTTTTCATAATAGTCCTTGGAGTTGCTTTACTCTAACTGGGACTTACAAAAGAGGACAATCTGCAGATCTAAGAATTCTCCATAGCTTTCATTCTTTGTTTCTTAACTTAGTAAGTAGTATTGTATTATGCAAGTGAGATTTTCATAGCACAAGGTCACACTTCTGAGTCCAGAACAATGGCAAGTTTTAGGAATTTTTGAAATAATATGTCTGTTAAATTTTTTTCATTCAAAGAGACTTGGTTTTTGATGAGATGAGATCCCAGAAGATAAATTATTGCTATATATTCTTGCTTTATCCCTCTTTTATACTGTATTTTATTTTGTAGATTTTACCAACTCCAAAAGTTCAAACTAGAAGAGACAAGGTCTCTGTGCACTTTTGAAAATGCTTTACAAAATATTCCTTATAATTACAATGCAGTGTAGTGTATAATATATATAATTATAATTCCTGAATATATCACCCTTTCAGATATACAGTGATGCCACATAAATTGTATTGCTATAAATTTTCTCCCAAAATGAGCATTACAATTGAAATAATTGTCCCTATAGCCTCAAATTTGTTAAAGACTGAAGTAAGATGATTATGCATTTATTGAAAATAAAAAATAAATTTAAATTAAATTAATTTACAAATAATCACAGAAATACACTGCAGGCCATATAAATGCCTTTCATTGTGAACAATGTTTAAAATTATCATTATATAATAAGATGGAAAAAAATATACCAGCGGCAAGTAAATATAATTGTGATACCATTAAGTCTTCTACAACAGATATTAGTATTTTGTTGGCCCCTCACAAGCTCACTTGAATTACCCCTCACTTGAATTACCACCTTGCACCTGTCTGGCATAGAGTGTATCAGATTCTTGATATAACTGTGCTTAGTTCATGACACCAGACATGAATAATAGTTTCCTGCAATGTTATCTTGCTTTGATGGCTTCTTAGCAGCAATTTTCTGTCCCATAGCGCTCCAGCAGTTTTCAATTGAGTTCAAATCGGGACTATTTCCTGGCCGTGATAAGGAGTGGATATTGCAGCCTTGCATGAACTTTACCTAAAAAAATAAAACAGTCAGTGTTTGAAACAAATTATATTAAATAATTATGAAATGGTGTACTAAACTTACATGAAGTGTAGCAAGGTGCAGTATTGTAAAATACAATTTTCTGTTCCTTACAAGAGGTCTCTGATGATAGACAACAGAGTTGCCTTTAAATTTTTTTGTGTAGCAGTCACAAGCTTTAATTACAAAACCATTTAGAAAATGTTTTCTGCCCACTCTTTTGCTCATTATGCATACCGAAACCATTTGGCCCCAATGGAAATTTTACTACTGATTGAATAGAAGCAGGGTGATAAGTTTTGTTAGCTCTATTCCAAATGTAGCATATAACATCCAATACATGGAGGTTAAATTTGGATTCATCAGAGAATATTAGATTCTCATTGTCCAATTAGTATATTCTTCGGTCCTAGTTAGTCATTTTTTTCATCATGCATTTTGTCAATAAGGGCTTCTTATGAGTTATGCTTTCAGATAACTCATTAAAAGTCTTCACTGGACAGTTCTATCACTTGCAAGTTCTATCCAAAAATTGTTTATCCCAGTATGTTACTTCCACATGGGTTTTAGCTCTGTGAAACTTGCATGACGATCACAGAGGAATAGACACTTCAACACACTATCCTATGCAGCAATACTTTTCTGTTTCAGTCTGGTTGCAAATTTTCTTTTAACACCTCCAGTCTCTTTTTAAGTCTCTTTTTAAGTAACCTGGGCACAGTAGACTGGTAAAAACCTACTTTTGTAGCAACATGTCAATTAGAAAAACCCTTCAAATCAAGAGCAATAATTACAATTTTCTTCCTTGGAGTTAACTGAGTGTCCCATACTGCTGATGAATGAGAAGTGAAGATAGCAGTTAGCAGATGCTTTTATAAACAAGATGATGCAGCACCACTAACATTAGAGAATAATGATGTAATATCAAACTAGTTTTACAGGATGAATATAACAATGTCTTGAGATGACAACTTTATCTACAGAGGGAGTTATTAAGGAAATATTAAGGAGTAATGCAAATTATATGGCCATCACTATTTATATATTTTATATTACTTTACATATTTATTTAGTTAGTGGACATTACACTATTTACTTCAGCTTATATTTTAACGGTCACCTAATACTTCTTTTGCAGCTTCAATGGTATATGCCTGCTTGGTTTTTACTTGGAAATTAGTTTATATTATATAATATAGGGTAGATATAATTAAAGTGTAATACTGTGGCCACCTAACAAAACATGAGTTATCCAGCAATGAAATTTGTAAAAGAAAATTATTTCCAATCAGGGTGCATTTGACAATGCATATAGATATACAGCTGACACACAGCACAATTTATCAGGAGTGACAACAAAACTCAATGTGATAGCCAACAGTACTGCAAGCATTCTGGAGCACAGTCAATGGAGCCTGAAGCATGTCAAAGTGAATGTTGGCAACGTATCTTGTGATGTTTTCCATGAAGTCTGCATTACAAGGTATGGATATTTGATAATCCCCATCCATGAGATATCTCTATAACCAGATATCACAATGTTAAATGTCTGAAGAGTAGGGCAGCCAAGCTATGGCAAAATACTGAGAGATGATGTGTTCATCATCAAATATAGCCCAAAGGCAACTGTTTCACTGGTCGCACAATGTTGCACTAATGCTCCACCCTACATAAAAACAGTTGTGTTCAAACATTTCTCCCTAACTTCCCACCCCATTCTTTTTAAAGAACCATTGTTCTCAAAGAAGAATGGACCAATTATGGTGGTAACATCATTTAAGCACCAGTAACAAAGTGTACATTTTGTGTAGTACTATCAGTCATAGCAACAATAAATTTTGGGAGGGATAACAAGTCAATTTCACTTGATTGACTATTCAAGTTACCTAAAGAGATTACTGTCATACTCTTTGCATTTGTGTTGCTTGTAATACATCTTCACTGTCATCTATACTTTACCAATAGTCATCTTACACCACACAGACTCAATGTACATGTGGACTGATCAGATTCTGGGAATGATCTTATCACGGTCAGTCACTTTTGACAAGAACTTCACTTTTCCTTCATTCCTTCCTATATCTCCGGTACACACTGTAATCAAATTCTTTATCTCTGGATGGCACCATGTCTAAGTTAGCCTACAATATCAGCATTAGTTGCACCTAATCACAATTTCAAATTTGCTTGTTTTGTTTATAACACTCCTGGAATTACTATATATACAGGTTAAATCTTGCATTTGATTACTGTTTACTATCTTGACAAGTCCTTTGTAGCTACTCACAGAAGTTTTGTCTTGTCGTCTGCATCTACTTATGATTTCCTTTTCAATAAAATTATTTATATTCTGCTGACTTGTGAACACAAGTCCAATTTATCCACATTATTACTGAAGACCAAAGAAAAAGGTGTGTGTTCATGAGTAGGCAGAATTGGTGGTTAAAACAGAATATTTAAAATAATATATTCTATTTTAGCTATCAATGAAAGAATACTGTTTGTTTTGAAATATACAGAGCTGCTAACACAATTTAATATTTCCTACATTCCAAATTAAAACCCTACTTTTAACACTGCAATATCTCTCTCACCAACTACTATCTATCTGCATTTTGTCTTTCAAGTCTCATAGTATCAAATACATCATACTCACAAAGCCTCTAGTATATTGATTCAACAGTACATTGGAACTAGTTGCAGCATCACATAGGGCCTGAGAGATATGTTCTGGAGCTGCAAAGTCAGGAAATCCTTGGCCTAAGTTAACTGGTTTATATTCTAATGCAAGTTGAATAAATTCCACCCTAGGAAGCAAAGAAACATACATCTACATAAGAATTAACTTACATAAGAAAAAAGTTATTTACATATAATGGCTACAATTAAACATTATATGTTGATTCACGATGGCCATACAATCCAGTCATCTTAACTTCAGCTTTCATAAATAATATGTTGATTACCAGTCTGATTGGAATTGATTTTATCAATATTTAGCAATATATACAGTGGTTAGTTGATTAGTTGTTTTTAGTACATTGACTATGTTGGTTATAGTTCATCAGTTCACATGGTTTTGAACACATACTGTGTCTAAACAAGAATATGCCCACGAGGTGATTTGAACTCTTCCTGTTGCTTTATATAGGACACAGGATATATAATTTCCTACTTAAAACTGCAACTTCTATGTAAAACTGTTTGGACGTTTAAATCTTTATACAGGGTGATTATAAGCCTTTTCCCAACTTCAAAAATTAGTTAATATAATTACCAATAGGCAACTGTGGGATAGAGAAAAAAAAAAAGGAATGGAAATGTAAACTTATTTTTGTTGATTAAGTCATTTTTGGAAATTAAGTTACAGTAGAATCCGGATAAGAAATTCTCGCATAAGATTTTTCCTGTGCTGATTTAGTTTCTTAAATCCCAATTTTGCCTCTATATATAATTGTAACGTATTATTTTCCCACTTAAGA
Organism: Mastigoproctus giganteus; assembly: GCF_048544385.1. Classification (NCBI taxonomy): domain Eukaryota; kingdom Metazoa; phylum Arthropoda; class Arachnida; order Uropygi; family Thelyphonidae; genus Mastigoproctus; species Mastigoproctus giganteus. The sequence goes on from NC_143577.1 coordinate 42,593,157, forward strand.
AGTTTGCGGGGAAAAACGTTTTCCCACATAAAAAGGTTTGTGATAAAGAATACAGCGTATTATTATAATGACATTTCCCGCTTAATACGTTTTTTAAATATAGAAATTATTTATTTTTAATATTAAAAATATTAAACAATATAAACATTTGGTAATCAAAAGTTAGTGCCAAGCATCATTTAGTTCATAGTCAACCACTGAAGTAGGTGAAATGGTATCGTTATTGATATATGTGTATCTCATATTGTCAGTGCCATCACAACGAGTTGCCTTGATACTGCACTACCTCCAATAAGCAATGCTTCGCCAATGGAGAAGACTAATGTTACTTATTCTTGGCAGATACCAACCAACCCTGGGTGGTGGGGTAGTTGTGAAGGCATTCACAATATGAGATATAACAGAAACAATGCCATTTCACCTACTTCGGTGATTTCCTACGAACTAAAATGACGATTGGCACTAACTTGTTCGATTAGTGAATTTTCTGTAGTCAGAGGCTTTCAGTGCTTCAATCTTTTTAGTACTATATAAACATTTTTATACAAAGGGTACTAGGAAAGTTTTGCAATATGACGCAACAATGAATCACAGGAAGCTGCTTGTTGCTGCATGTTGAGACATGTTCATACGTGCATAGTAGCTGCCGCGCCAAGTCGATGGGCTCAGTTATTCATTAGTAGTGAGAGTGTAAAGTGCTTGCAATGGCATCGTGGTCACGAAATGAGATAAGGACAGTTTTGCGGTATAATTTTGTGCGTGGTTTAACCATAGACCAGTGCTTAGAAGAAATGACTCTTGCACTAGATGATGACTGTCCACATCGTACAACGATATTCAGGTGGTATAGAGAATTCCGAAGGGGAAATTTCACTCTGGAAGATTCTGAGAGGCCGGGAAGGCCACGAACGTCACTTACGGAGGAAAACGTTACTGCTGTGAGGAAAATGCTTGACGAAAACAGGCGAGTGACCTACCAACAGATAGAGGATACTTTGGGCCTAAATGCACCAGCAATTCGTTCGATTCTGCAAGATCATTTGCACGTGAAGAAACTTTGTTCTCTCTGGGTGCCGCATCAACTGACTGAAGAGCAGATGACACGACGTGTGACTTGGTGCCAGGAGATGTTAAAAAAGTTTGATAAGGGACAATCTCGGTATGTGAACAACATCGTGACAGGTGACGAGACTTGGCTGTACTATTACGATCTGCCGACCAAGGCTCAAAACAAAGTTTGGGTCTTTGATGATGACGACACACCCGTAATTGTCAGAAAATCCCGATCTGTAAAGAAGAAAATGATAGCTGTATTTTTCAAATCGAGTGGAATTGTGGAACGTGTCGTTTTGGACACGCAGAAGACAGTCACAGCTAAGTGGTATACTGAACAATGCCTACCTAAAGTCATTGGATCTATGAAGAACCTGCAGCCAAAGTCAAGAATGGACACCTGATACCTCCATCACGAAAATGCTCCAGCTCACCGCGCCAAAGCCTGCACCGAATATTTGACCACGACAGGACTGAAACTTCTCGAGCACCCCCCCTACAGTCCAGACCTTGCTCCCTGCGACTCTGCACTGTTCCCGCATGTGAAAATGCAGCTAAAAGGGAGGCGGTTTTCCAGTGATGAGGACCTTCTACGGGCTTGGGACAACGAGTGTGCTTTACTCCCTAGTGAAACTTGGCAGAACTGGTTTAAAGATTGGTTTTGGAGGATGGAGAGGTGTATTGAATGTAGAGGAAATTACTTTGAAAAAATTAAATAAACAAAGCTGTATTGCAAAACTTTCCTAGTACCCTTTGTATAATGGAAGTGATATATTGCAATTGTTTTTATCATTATCCATAATTGGATATGTCGATCATGTTAAGAGTTAAGTTCTGATGGTTGTGAACAGTTCTGAATTAGTTAGTGGACTGTTGCTCTGTCTTATTGTAATTGTGACCTTTTAAGGTGTGTTAAAACTCCAAAGGAGCTCATTCTTCCAACTTGGTAATGAGTTTAATGAACAGAATGTTAAGAAATTAGAAATCCTCAGTTTAAAAATGTTTCCCATATAGACAGAGTAAAATATTTATAAATTCTGAAATAGTACTTAAAAATCATCTTTAACTTATGTATGTGTATCTTTTCATTTTTATTTGTGTAGTTAATATTTCATACCCTTAGGTCATTTTCCCTTCTAAGAAGTTTTCCCGCGTAAGAAGTTCTAAATCTCCAGTCCCTTGGAAAACTTCTTATCCAGGTTCTACTGTAATTGTAAAATGTTATTAGTAATTTAATAACACTTCAGTTAATATTTACTTTACAAAATGTTACAGCAGGTTACCACTAGTTAATTCTGTTATGTGTCTCCTACTTTATTCTCTAATGGATGACAGTACTAATTATTGATAGTAATTTTATATCTGGTACTGCCATCTGATTCCTGTCATGACCCCTGGAATTAACCATTATTTACCAGGGGCAGGATGTTTCAATGCATGTTGGAGGGTAGCACATTTCTTGTTTTACTGAATTTCACATCAATTAATGTTCACTTTTCATAAGAAAAATTAACATTAACTGATGTGAAATTCAGTAAAATAAGGAATATGTTACCAAATATTATGTGTAATACTATTTGAGATACTACTAATACATCAAGTAAAAGCAAATCAATACCACTTTAAAACATTTTTGCTACTAAAAATTCATTTATATATGCATTTGTGAGTGTTAAATTTCTTAAAGTGAGAAATTAGTAAAACATCATGCATAAACTTTGCACTGAAGGGGAATAAAAATCAGTATAAATACTGCTGGTTTCATTTTAATGGTTTGAACATGTACAATTTCATGTACTCCAGGACACTGCTGTACTATTATTCTTATTTGTTAAAAGATTTAATAAGATTTTTTAATATTTCAAAGTATACATATAATAAGCATTTAAAATAACACAATCACTGGAAAGTTTATTATGAGTATCACACCTTCAACGTGAAAAATGAATGTATCGTTGTGTGCCAGTAACTATCTGCACATTTAGGCTGATATAAACATCTCTGGTTGTTGGATTGGACTAGGCTGTGTTGTTCTAAACAACCCAGCATAGACAGCTAAGCAACAAGATTCAGTATATGATTTCTATAAATTATGTGTATACTATGATCAGGTTTGTCTCATCATGGGTTTATGAAGGGGAAGTCTTGTCTAACTAATACCTTAGTCATGATGAGTAGGTCATAAAACAGTTGTTTTTCATATAGGGCTTAATGACACAAGGGCTACTGAGGCCAAATTGTGTCTGTTTATTTACAGGCAACATAAAACAGTTGGATGCCAGAAAACTGTTTCATACCTGAGAAATAGAATGAAACCCCAGGTACTCTAGTAAGGATTATTAAAGGTGCTTCAGGACACAAAACAGATTTAGGGATTAATATACAAATCTAATATTAAGTTTACCATACAGTGTAAGTAGCCAATTAGGAAGGCACATGGTGTCATATTAATGACATATCAAACTTTTTAAACAGGAAAAAAGGATGTAATTATTCCTCTATATAAGAAATAGTGGGATCGACTGCACAAAAAAAAAAAAAAAACCCTTTCGATCTTATGAAGTAACAGAAGTCTGAATTCACAAAGTTTACCTTTGAACAGCATGCTGAAGATCGTTAGAATAAATTACCTTTCAAGGTAGCTGAGGTAGAGTCCGGTAAATTTCAAAGAAAAATTAGATAGTCACTTTTTGTCAACAGAAAAAGTATGAATGATTAGGGGATTTTTTTTTTTTATTTGGCAATGAAAAAAAAAAAAAGACTGCTTCCTTACATCACTTAGCCATTCTAATACTAAGAACTATTAACTGGACCATCACCATTTTTTTTTTCAAGACAACAATATACAATTTCAGAATGACAATACTGCTATTCATTGCAGTGGTGCAGTTGTAAATGAATTGAGGAACACTGTAGCAATGCAGCATTTTTCATGACTTTGTAGTCAACAAATCTCATTACTAAGAATTTATGAAATGCCTTTGATAGTAGTAATAAATGAAATTATTTAATTTTGATCACATCATGACAAGTAATTGTATTAAAACAAAAATGGCATAAATTTTGTCTTGTGCTTTCCAAGCACTGGTAAAGTTCATGCCATTATATGTACAATAAGCTCTTACTAGAAAATGAAATTAACCAATCTTATTCTCTGAGAAAGTTTCTACTATTTTGGCTAGTATAAACTGTTTTTAACAACAAATCATATTTATTTGACACTTACCAAACACTTTCTTGCATTCCACTTAATCTTTTTGCTGGTCCATGAGAAGTCATAATTGCCTATATGAAAATTAAAATATATTGTTAACTAATTTATTCATTTCTATTAACTAAGAAGCACTGTTAACAATTATATCAGGAATAAATCTAATAGTTATTTCCTACAGTAAATGAAAACTTGACTAGCCTTTCTCAGATGTTTTTTTAGTGGTGCTTGCACGAGTAAATCAAGAAATGGAAATTAGTGAGAAAATAATCACTTCAACCTGAGTAGAGTATAATCTGTCTTTAATTTCTTAAAGGGTTATAGATTATTCTCAGGCATTTTGTGGTACTTCATGTAACGCTTATATAGTGAATGCCTGAAATGCTGTCCCTATTACATCATCAGCCTCACATATCAAGACTTGGTAAGTAAGGATTACAATAATCTGTAACCCTTTAGCATTAGCATTAGCATTAGTAGAGGCATTTGATGCAAGAAAGCAAGCTTATGCAGCATCAGCCAAAAAAAAAAAAAAAGAAAAAAAAAAAAAAAAAAAGTAACATAAATAAATAAAAATAACCACTTCCACTTCACCCCTCTGTTCGTTCGAAATACCTGTCCAGCTGAGCCTTAAACTTATTTAGGCTATCAACTTCCACGACAAGGGATGGAAGTCTGTTCCACCCACCAACCACCCGCTGGCTAAAGGCAAATTTCCGCACATCTATCCTACATCTGTCTTTCCTCAATTTGAATTTATGCCCTCTCAGGTGATTTTTCTGAGCTAGAGGAAGAATCCCATCAGCATTGAGCATGCTCAAACCATTCAAGGCTTTGTACACCTCTATCAGATCACCCCGCTGGTGCCTAATTTCCAGACACTGTAATTTGCAAAACTTAAGCCTTTCTTCGTAAGAGAACCCCTTTGTCCCATTCACCAATCTAGTTGCCCTTCTCTGTACTCGTTCCAGCAGCTCTACATCCTTCCTGAAATGAGGCCTCCAGGCCTGTATACAGTACTCTAGGTGTGGCCTGACCATTGCCTTATACAAGGGAATAATCACCTCCTTATCCCTGCTAGAAAAATTCCTATATATCATTGACAATACACCATGAGCTACTCTTGCAGCTCGTCTGCACTGCTCAGAGAACTTCATATCTGCCTGCACCACCACCCCCAGGTCCCTTTCATTCTCTACCACTGTCAGTGTAGTACCACAGAGTTGATACGTTGCTCTGGGGTTGCTGTTTCCCATATGTAGTACTTTACATTTGTCAATGTTAAACTTCATTTGCCACCTCGAAGCCCATCTGCTCAACCTTTCCAAATCCTGTTGCAGCAGCATAGTGTCAGTAGTGTCCTTGACAACCCTGCCAACCTTCGTATCGTCTGCAAACTTGGACATTAAGCCTGATATACCATCATCAATATCATTTATAAATACAGAAAACAATAAAGGCCCCAATACTGAACCCTGAGGGACTCCACTAATAACATTAGTCCACGATGAGCAGTGTCCATTGATTATCCATTGATATTTAAGAAATTAAAGACAGATTATACCACACAGGTTGAAGTGTTTATTTTCTCACTAATTTACATTTACTAGTCCCCCCCCTCAATTTATAACAAAAAGAAAAGAGTTCAGAATACACGTCAACTTCATTAATAGCGGGTTCCTATGGTACTTTTTAAACTTTCATTTCCCTGATAATCAGAATGGCCTATTTCTACAGAAAAAGGATGCCACTAGCTAATGTCGGATAAATACTATCCCTACCCTTTCACATGCTAGAAATTGAATAAAACAAAAAGTTCACTATTTGTAATTCATGATGGTCACTTCTACTTTTATCTAATTTTATCATAATGGCTTTAGCAGACTGCAATTGCCCAAAAAGGTATACATCAAGGCCTCGCTGATGAAGGCACTCATTTTTTGACTTAGAGTATATTCCCAACTTGCCCTGATATATTTTGATTTATCTGACTTTCCAGTTTGTAGGAACCCTATTGTAATACCCTAATTTTTGGCTTAGTTACATAAAAGGTTTCAAATCAAGGACATAACAGTTCAGAATTATTCTTTGCAAATGTTCTAAAAAGTAAACAAATTTTTGTCATTTGTTTTAAGTTTGCTCATTATGATCTAGATTGCATACATGCAATATGAAAGAGTTATTAATATGCTGACAAAGTTTTGCACAACTGAGTTTCTTCAATAAGAAAATAAATGTTTAAAAAAAAGAAGAAAGATGAAGACAAGGGGGACAAGTAATGTAAAGAGGTGTGAAAACTACTACTTCTACAACAACAATATCTACCATACTAACACACTACAACTTAAACCCAACCTAATATTTTACCTCTTGTTTTCTGCTTTGTGTAGAAGATGAAATATAACATCCGGCACCACAACTACTAGATAATCTTTTAACTTTATATAACCTCCCAAGTCCAAAAGTCAAACTTCTGAACATATCCTTTGACAAAAATGACAAGCACAATCACAAAAGCACATATCTGTAAAAAAAAAAAAAAAAAAAAAACGTATATATACAAACTGAAAACCAGAAGCAAGTATACATACACTATATGCAATAGAAAACACAAGATCTTCATATACAATATAAAACCAAACTGTTCCTTCAGGAAAATTTTGGTCTTATACTGTCAATCCTATGCTGTAGTTTCTATACCTATACCAAAATAAAAAATAATTTAAGGAGCATATTTAACAATGCATATTATTATTATTATGGCCGAGCATACACTATATTCATAATACATACGTTCTGTCGGTAAAAGTGTGTTCAGGGACCAATCTGCATGTTGTGTGGGCTGAAAAACCTGGAATAACTTTGGGGTGGGGGAGACCAGCTCTGTATGTCTCAGATTGGCTAACTACAGCCTCAAATGAAGAGGTCATTTAGTGCTCTACTTTTTAACTAATTCTTATTTTTAACAGTCTTTCTCTGAGGTATCAAGATCACTGGACTCCTCTCTACTTGCTTCATTCAATGAGGGAATAAGCACCATCTCTAATTGAAGAGATATTTTTAAATTTTTGATATCTGAATATCATCTTTCTTTGTATTTAAGTCAGACTGCCCTGAATTGGCACCTAAAGTGCCATGCCCTCACTATAGTTGTGGTCATTTACAGAATGAGGTCATTGACCCTTCTTCCCAACTGTCATTGTCACTCCCCTGTTGTCTTGCCTAGTTTACCTGCCACCTCTCATCACACTTACTACACTGGAACTGTCTGTGACTAAGATCAGTCAACTTAAACATAATTTCTCCTTCTCTTACCAATTTTGGGAATATAGAATATGATGGTAAATGTGAACCTAAAGCAATATCAATACTGTATCTGTAAGTCTCACTCTGTTACCATGTACCTTAGTTGACAAACATTTCTGTAATTTTTGTATAAATAGTAGCCTCTGACAGAAAAAAATTTTGGTCTTGTCATTTTTGCAACAATAATAAAATGCCAAAAGGTGAATCTTCATGTTAAGATCCCCCACCCAATCATCCTCGGCCACCAAATGATTCTCATATCAAGATGAAAACCTCTACCTAAATAACTACCATAGTGAAACTCTCTAAAGTATGTTTTCAGACACATACAACTATAACCAGCAGTCCCATGCTGTAGTTTCTATTATGAACAATTCACTTCAAAGCAAGTCTTCGACTATGGCCACCAATGGAAATTTTCAATGTCAGTATTCTCCTCTCTTGCTCACTCTGAGAGATTTAACTGATCTTATAACCACAACAATTATGACCAGTCTAGCAGATCCATTGTTTTCACTCATCACAAGACCAACTTTCAGCTATCAGAGATTTTCTGGCTACTTTCTCTCTTTTGCTCCTGAAAATCAGCATATTAAGGTGAAGAATTTCAATTTAAAAAGACTTCATCCAGAAAGTATATAAGAAACAATTAACAATGCCCAATTCCAAAAATATTCAGACAACTAGCAGTTCTACAAATTTCAGTACTAGTATCACTCTTATTGAAGACCTCCCTACAATTTCTGCAATCATAGTTCCTCGAAATCCCATGTAGTACAGCAGAATGAATTTTCTAATCTTCTGACTACATGCATGCTGGATACACTACAGCTCCCCCCCCCTCTCTCTGTTGCTGAACACATGTGGAAAGCAACTACAGTACTTCACCCATTACTGAATTTGATCTCTGCATTAGTAGTATTGACTCTAAAAAGTCATGATCTACAGAGCAGGTACACTCACCTATGCACAAGCAGTATCTAACCTAAGCAAAAGCATTTCCAAGAAACCAGTGGTTGGTGTTGATTCCATAACTAATTAGTCACACAACAATTCCTCACTTTTTACTGTTGCAGCTTCCCCATTATAATCGACCCTTCTTCAACCAGCAAAGTCTGGCCATCCCTTATCATTAGCACCACAAGCATAATCTAGTAAGGGTTATCTAACACTTCACCACAAATGCAGCTACTAGAAACCAAGTACATCACTACAGTTCTCACTAACATTGGAATTTTTGACTTTAGATTGGGCCATACAACAAAGAAAAAAGATATAATATAAAAAATGTTTTTGATACTCAACACTTTCTGTGGAACGGGGCATTAAAGCTTAGCTGAGTGGTCAGGAGCGAGAGTGCAGTAGCACATGCTCCTTGAGTAGACTGGGGTTCAAGCCCCTGACTGCTAAATAGGGTCGATTTGCCAACCTGCACTGGACCAGTGAGGCAGATTATGGTCCATTTCCCTCAGCATAAATTGTTAAGGAGGCTTCCATCCTGCAGTGAGTTGATAATGGCTGCAGTTTACATTTTTTTTTACCCTGCTTACACATCCTTCATAACTTGCGCAACACCAAAACGGCATTATTTTAGATCAGAAGTCCTGGTGGCCACAAGGAACCTTCATTCTCATCATATTGTTTGTTGAATAGACAAACCAGATCAACCATTGTCCAACTTGCAAATCCCTGCTTAACCTTCACATAAACAAGCATTATCTCCTACTACTGTTTCTGTATATTTGCAAAAGTGCAGAAGTATGGTTAGCAAATCAAATCCCCCCCTAGATGGCATTGAGCTCCATACTATTTTGACATTGAGCTCCAGACTGCAGCACAAATTGGAGCAGTGTGGCATTGTAGGCAAACTGCTGCTATGGATAAAGGGATGGTTGAGTGGGAGAAGACAGAGAGTGGTAATCAATGGACACTGCTCTTTGCGGACTAATGTTATTAGTAGAGTCCGCAAGGGTTCAGTATTAGATCCATTGTTGTTTTCTGTATTTATTAATGATATTGATGATGGTATATCAGGCTTAACATCCAAGTTTGCAGACAATACAAAGGACAGAAGGATTGTTAATGACGTTAATGACAGTATGCCGCTGCAACAGGATCTAGAAAATTTGAGCAGATGGACCGAGAGGTCCAAACTGAAGTTTAACATTGACAAATGCAAAGTACTGCATATGGGAAGCAGTAAACCAAGAGTAACGTATCAACTGTGTGGTACTACACTGACAGTGGTAGAGAATGAAAAGGACCTGGGGGAAATTGTGCAGGCAGTTATGAAGTTTTCTGAGCAGTGCAGACGGTCTGCAAGAGCTCATGGTGTCTTGTCAATGGAATATACAGGAATTTTTCTACCAGGAATAAGCATTAGCATTAGTAGAGGCATTTGATGCAAGAAAGCAAGCTTATGCAGCATCAGCCAAAAAAAAAAAAAATAATATAAATAAATAGATAAAAAATAACCACTTCCACTTCACCCCTCTGTTCATTCGAAATACCTGTCCAGCTGAGCCTTAAACCTATTTAGGCTATCAACTTCCACGACAAGGGATGGAAGTCTGTTCCACCAACCAACCATCTGCTGGCTAAAGGCAAATTTCCTCACGTCTATTCTACATCTGTCTTTCCTCAATTTGAATTTATGCCCGCTCAGGTGATTATTCTGAGCAAGAGGAATAATCCCATCAGCATTGAGCATGCTCAAACCATTCAAGGCTTTATACACCTCTATCAGATCACCTTGCTGGTGCCTAGTCTCCAGACACTGTAATTTGCAAAACTTAAGCCTTTCTTTGTAAGAGCACCCTTTGTTCCATTCACTAATCTTGTTGCCCTTCACTGTACTCGAACCAGCAACACTACATCCTTCTTCAAATGAAGCCTCCAGACCTGTATACAGTACTCTGGGTGTGGCCCGACCATTGCCTTATACAAGGGAATAATCACCTTATCCCTGCTAGAAAAATTCCTATATATCATCGACAATACACCATGAGCTACTCTTGCAGCCTGTCTGCACTGCTCAGAAAACTTCATATCTGCCTACACAACCACCCCCAGGTCCCTTTCATTCGCTACCACTGTCAGTGTAGTACCACAGAGTTGATACGTTGCTCTGGGCTTGCTGTTTCCCATATGTAGTACTTTACATTTGTCAATGTTAAACTTCATTTGCCACCTCTCAGCCCATCTGCTCAAACTTTCTGTTGCAATAGCATAGTGTCAGTAGTGTCCTTGACAACCCTGCCAACCTTCGTATCGTCTGCAAACTTGGACATTAAGCTTGATATACCATCATCAATATCATTAATAAATACAGAAAACAATAATGGACCCAATACTGAACCCTGAGGGACTCCGCTAATAACATTAGTCCACGATGAGCAGTGTCCATTGATTACCACTCTCTATCTTCTCCCTCTCAACCACCCCTTTATCCATAGCAGCAATTTGCCTCCAATGCCACACTGCTCTAATTTGTGCAGCAGTCTTCCATGTGCAACAGTATCAAAAGCCTTTCTAAGATCCAAGTATATAATATCAAAGTTATTCCCTACATCCAGTTCTTTTGTGACTGCATCATAGTATCCAATCAAATTGGTCAGGCAAGACTTCCCCTTAACAAAACCATTCTGTGTCTGAGCTATAACTGAAGTCTTGTCTAGATGATCCTGCAGTGCTTCTTTAACCAGTGCCTCCATTAATTTTCCGGGAACAGAAGTTAAACTAACAGGTCTATAATTACTTGTGTCGCCCTTTGATCCTTCTTTGTGAATTGGGGTCACATTTGCCATCTCCAGTCCATGGGTACTTCCCCTGAGTCCAAGGAAGCTCTCATAATTATGGCTAAGGGTTTGCTTACTTCCTTTGCTGCCTCCTTAAAATAACTGGATAGATCCCATCCACCCCAGGTGCCTTTCTTATATTTATCTTCAACAATTTCTGATCCACTTTACTCTCAGTTATTACAAGATTCTCTAGCTTACTGCCAGAGTTGAATACACCTCTGCCATTCCCCTCGCTGAATAACTCCTCATGTGTGAATGTCGATGCAAAATATTCATTTAGTTTGTTAGCTACCTGAGCAGGATCATCAACAGTTGACCCATCGATATCAAGTGGACCAATCTGATTCATCCCCTTCCTTCTAGAGTTTACATAAGTAAAGAACTCTTTGCTGTTTTTCTTTGCATCCCTTGCCAAAGATTTCTCTTAATCTGCCTTCGCCTGCCTAACCTCCTTTGTAACTTGGTTACAGATCAACTTGTATCTATCATAGGCTTCTGTGTCACGTGTTAATTTGTATGTATCCCATGCATTTTTCTTCTCTGCCATATGTCTCATTAGTTCATCTGACATCCACTTAGGCCTAAACCTTGAAAAATATTTCTTAGTTGGTATGTAAAGCCTAGTAGCTTCCAAGATAAGTTCTTTGAATGCTTCCCACTTTGAATTTGCTGTTGGTAACATCATCAGTTGGTCCCACTGTATAGAATTTAAATACTGTCTCAGTCCATCGTAGTCGCCTTTACGAAAGCAATAACCCTTCCCTTTACCCCTAATGGTAGTTACCTCTTTGAGTAAATCCCACTTCAGCACACTGTGATCACTGCCACCTAGTGGTTCATTTACCTGCAGATTCTTAATGCATGAAGAATCACTGCTGATAATCAGATCAAGAGTATTACTCCCTCTAGTTGCCTCCCGAATATGCTGATGTAGAAAACAATCATCCAATAAATCCACAAAAGCCTTGCTAGTGTGTGAGTGACCAGCCCCCAAATTCCAGTCAATATCTGGGAAATTAAAATCCCCCATTATAAGACTCTCTGATTTACTGGCCCACTCTATTTCCCTGTACAGTTTCTTATTATACTCATCAGAGTCATTAGGCCTATAGCACACTCCTACTCTCAATTTTGATCTCCCAATGCTTATGTCACACCAAAGTCACTCGACACTGTCCAGCAATGTCGACTGGCTTCACTTCCTTAGATTCTATGTATTTCTTAACTAATAGCATAACCCCTCCTCCCTTCCTATCCTGTCTATCCTTTCTGTAGACGTTGTACTCCCCAAATTCCAGTTCTGCATTCCTTATATCTGTGTGACACCACGTCTCTGAAATCCTCACAATATCTGCCTTTGATGTTTTGAGCAATACCTCAAATTCATCAAATTTATTTACTAAACTTCTAGCATTGGTGTACACGCAAGTATACATGCACCTGTTCTTTTTCTTAGCTACCCTAACACAACCCATGTGTTTACTTGTACCCCAATGATTCCCAGCAGTCTCTGAAATATCCTGCATCTTATTTTCCAGGCTGCGGCTCATTCCAATAGAAGCAGTGCAAGAATCACTTTCACCTCTGCCAGTGGCTACTGTTAATCTATTAGTCTTTGTATCTCCCTAATCTAGCAGTTTTCCGACCCACCTAACACTGCCTCGATAGCATCAGCAAACATTCTTGCACCCTTTCTATTTAAGTGTATCCCATCCCTGTAGAAGCATTCTCTCCTGTTAACAAGTACAGACCAGGCTGAAAAAAAATTCTGCCCCTTGAGCCTTGCACAGTCTTTCCAGGGCCGAATTGATCGACAGGGCTCTCATCATATACTCCCTCCTACCGTGTCTGGGCAGAATTGCAGACACTTTCATATTCAACCCTAATTCACGGCTTTTTTTCAACAGTGACCTGTACTTGTTAAGTAATTCCGCCGGTCTCCTACTCTTAATATCATTAGTGCCAACATGTACAACTATATCACCTTTTATCCCTTAAAAGATGATATCCGCTGTACAACGTCATCAACCTTTGCCCCTGGCAGACATACCCTGGTCCTGTTCCACCTATCCTTTTTACAAAGCATGTTTCCTGTTTCCCTGACAACAGAGTCACCAACAACTACTAGTTCTTTTGGGACCAGTGCATTCTGCCTTGGGGGCTGCCACTGTTTTGCGTGATGAGCAAGTGCAAGCTCTGGCATTGATGTGGGCAGTTGAGAGCTTGATGGGCCCCTCACTTTTAATCCTTCGAGGGCATCCACCCTGTCCTTCATAAGGAGATGATTATCCTCTTGTATAAGGCAATGGTCAGGCCACACTTTGAGTACTATATACAGGTCTGGTGGCCTCATTTTAAGAAGGATGTAGAGCTGCTGGAACGAGTACAGAGAAGGGCAACATAATCAGTGAATTAAACAGAGGGTTGCTCTTACAAAGAAAGCCTTAAGTTTTGTAAATTATAGTGTCTGGAGACTAGGCATCTGCGAGGTGATCTGATTGAGGTGTATAAAGCCTTGAATGGTTTGAGCATTCTCAATGCTGATGGGATTCTTCCTCTTGCTGAGAATAATCACCTGAGAGGGCATAAATTCAAATTGAGGAAAGATAGTTGTAGGATAGATGTGCGGAAGTTTGCCTTTAGCCGGCGGGTGGTTGATACTGTCTCAGTATCAACCACCCGCCGTTGTAGAAGTTGATAGCTTAAATAGATTCAAGGCAGAACTAGACAAACATATGGAGCGAGTGAATGGGTGAAATGAGAAGGTTTTTTTTTTTTTTTCCCTGATGCTATATAAGCTGCTTTCTTGCATCATGTGCCTTTACTAATGCTAAGACCTCATGGTGGTGGTTCAGCTATTATCCACTCTTCTAGTATCACCTGTACTAGAAGAGTGTATGATAGCCATGCGTTCAAGAAAATGGAGAAGCTTTAGGATGCTCTCTCAAAATTTGCAATATGAAAATTTGAATCATTCTGGTCTACCTGCCTCTGCCAAACCACAATCTACATACTTTAGAATATTCTATCAACAGTATGTTGCCTGAAATACAAACTTCAGACAGTCAGTCATAACCACAGGTGATTTCAATGTACCCAATGCCTTGCAAGTGCTCGACTCCACCTGTAGCATTACCAGAAATGCTGCTCAATATCATGAGTAGTCTGGGGTTAAATCTATACTCCAATCTCCCATCCAGAACAAATTCCTCCCTTGGCCTCCTCTTTACATCATCTCAAATCTCCCTCAAGTATGGAACTGCAGGTTTTCATACAGATCACTTGCCTGCTCACATTTGATGTTGGTGTTAATAACCATAATATCCTCAACAGCTCCAATGAAATAATAACAACTTTAGAAATGTCATCTGGAAGCTAATCAGCTTCACTTTGGAAAATCTCAACTTTAAACCTCTAAATTAGGCCAGCAATGCTAACAAAGCCACCAATACTTTTACCGACACCATTCCTGTCAATAATTTAAACTTTATACCATTCTCTCTACCTAATGTGAGCAAATTTCCTTGATGGTACAATAATGAAATAATAAAAAAATAAAGGTCAAAGAATTCTACACAAGCAGCTCCACTTCATCTGAGAATGCAAGTCACATCATAATCTTTAGATAGATAAAGCAAGTTAAAATAATTCCTTCAGGAAGCCTACCAGTGCTATATATACAAATAGTCTAATTTAAAATAATCTAATTACTAAAGGAAAT
>NC_143577.1:44637751-44639534 GCF_048544385.1 Mastigoproctus giganteus
CTAACCTTTATAAGTATGCATCCAAGAGTAGGTCAGCATTATACTTCCCAAATAGATCTTTGTTTTGTCAGTCTTGCCGAAAAGAACCATTATTAAAATTCTGTTCAAAAAGGAGTGCTAGAAATTTACTGAAGTATTAATTTATAATTCCAAGGTACTGTTTAAGTGTCTAATTTTAATTATGAAATTCCAACGTGTTTTAATAGCTAACATGTCTAATACCATCGAAAGATATTTCATATTTGACTTTGAAATGAAGATTTGGATAGGTTGCTTTGTTTAAAGTAATCACCAATTAACTAAAGCAATGAGTGTCATCAGGTATATGTAAATTGTATATATTCTTTTTACACGTACATGGTAGTTTGAAGGATTCTGGATGCATTCTCACAACGCCATACTGCCAATTTGAGTGTTGTGCGGGTTGAAATAACTACTTGAGACCGGCAAATTACATTACAGCCAAATTTAAGAAGTCTTAATTCTTCCAGTTACCGACGGATTTGAACCTAGACCTCTCGAAACGAGTGACAAGTTCCACTGTCTTTCCATGGAGGACGTATAGGAGGAAAAGGCAGAATTCCAAGAGAAAACCTTACCTCACCCCGAGATCATCTAACTCATCCTCGAAACGAAATACCTCTGGCCTTCGGCGTGATTCATACTCGAGTCTTTTCAAACTGATGAAAGTGTACGTTGCGGCTATTTTGTAGCGCCTCCGTAGCCAGTGGGCAGGAGCAGCAGTGCGTAGCACACGCTTCTGATTAGACCGGGGTTCGAGCCCGTGACACCAAATACGGAGGATGCGAAAAGGTCAGGGAATGACACCGCATATCCCAGGAGCAATATGGCAATAGTTGCTAATGCTCCTAAAAACCAAATAACAAACAAACAAACAGCGGCTATTTTGCAAAGAGGTTAAGAATAAGACAATACTAGAATATGCAGGATCTTGCAGGTCCCCAAGAATGGGAAATAGGGCCCCCTTAGAATTCATCATTATTATAATTACGTACAAATAAATTCCCGTTTTGAAGCTATACGTTTTCAGTCGCACAAATACGTTATTAATATAATGTTTATTTTTACTTATCCGGGAATATTCCCGCCTTCCTGTATTTCATATGAATGTGTGAGGATTCTTATTTCTTTAAGTCGGATTTTAAAACTTAAATAATCTGAGTCTGTTAGGGTTTCGGACCAAAGAACGATTTCAAATCCTTTCTGGGGAAGCGTATTCATTTTAGTCTTCCATGAATGTAAGGCAGACGAGTGCAAGTACCAAAAGTATTTCTAAAATTGGGAATAGAAATTAGACGTCAAAAGTTAAAAGTTATCTTTTCCTGTTCCCTTCTCGCCTGAGAGAGAGGAAATAATTACCCCTGGAAAAGGGGAAAAAAATTTCTGCCGTGCAGCATCCTGCCGACAACGCCATCCATCGACCGCTGTAGTTGCCAGTCAAAAGCCAAAGCCTGGCCGTAAGTGTACGGCGTTCCGCTTCTCTTTGACGACGACATTTCCAAATGGCCTAAATGGAGGTAAAATGATTCAAGACTTGTGTCTCGTTGAAATTAATTGCGAGCTTTCAGCAAATCAACAGTGGCAAATAGTGGACTTCCAGGAATTGCCTTTGCCAAATGGGCTTTTTATGCAACCGAATAACAACAGTTCGACCGGGGCAGCCACGGCCTGCACGCTCCACTGGCTCGTGCCGTGTGCTCTTTGTGGACGCCAGACCTTTGTGGAGTAGAAACTCTCTCTCTCTCTCTCCTGCTCTTCTCTC
>NC_143577.1:45184734-45280317 GCF_048544385.1 Mastigoproctus giganteus
AGAGTCATATTGAAATAAATATGCGATTCTTTATTGCGCAGACAGGAGATTATCGATTGGAATCTTTCGTGTGTTTTCTGGTATAAGTTGAGTATTATCCTGAGACGAATTTATTCGTATGTAAGAGCAAAAGCGATTGACCAGAAAGGTCGAGCAATACTCAATAAGAAAGTAAATAAGTAAGGAAAAAAGCATATCTCGTAAATTTTCAAAAGACCCTGTACATAAGCAAAGCTTCATAGATGGATTCTTCCACCTAAAAGTGGTTTGGAGGTACATATGAAGTTTTGCTGATGTATAAGATCTTTCGAAACTAAGTTTGACGCACGCAGAAGACATCTAAACGTAGAGGAACCTAAGTGGACATCCAAATACCACTCAATACTTAATGGGGATGGAAATGGTCTGAAATTCTGTGACGCAGAAGAGGGGTGGATCAGGAAACTGATGAGACAGCTGAAATAAAATTTAAAAAAGATTGAAGTAATTTCCTTTGGATATAATATGCGACAGAGGAGGAAAGGGAGAAAGATGAGGAATTAGAGGACATTAACGTGAATGGGTCTCCTTATATTTTTAACCATCGAGGTACTTTTAGCTTTTGATCACTTGGAGCACTTCTGTAAAGCTAGGAGAAATAAGCAGCCTTTTACAAAGTAGCCAACTTCCACCATTGACTTTCTCTAAAAATAAGGAAAAGTTGCTTCCGGCTGTATGCTTAAGTTGGCGTGTGAGTAGATGACACGAAGAGCAGGCCTAATGTAGGCTCACTCACTTTTTTTTGGGGAGCGGTAAACAACGCTATTTTTTCTTCATTCTTTCTTTAGCCATCACTCACCTTCTGTGACCTTGACTTTTATTCAATGTTCTGTGTACTCAATAAATGTTCTAAACGAGAAAATTTCGCTATCTTCACTTCCAAAGACAGTAGACGTTTGATCAATGATAATTTGAAGTCCCGACATACGCCAGACTACCGTGTCCGTATTACTTTAGCAAATGGGAAAAATAAACTCCACTTCCTACTTGGTGGCAGAAATAAATCTATCGTGAAAGAGGTAGGAAGTGGATCAACTTTTTTAATCCACCCATTGCCAATAAAAGTGTTTTCCCGTTTTAAGAATTTATATTCCTGCTAACTCTGCGCGATTGGATTCTGCGTACAGAGTTAGTATAAATAATTGTCACCTATTCTGATACACCTACAGAGAAAAGTGACAGAAAAATTCAACCTGATGTGGAGGAAAACTCAAATTCAAATGCAGATGCAATTTTCGTGGAAATTCTTTCCCAATTACCCTCTCGTGATAATCCGAGGATGTCTATAAGAAAAAAGTTATTCTTCCTATAAAGAATTTAATCGCTAGAGAGCAAAATAAAAGAGGATTCATCCCCATCAGGCGCTTTCTATAGCGTAAAGGAAGTTTCTTTTAATCTTCCCTTTTTTGTAAAAGTGCCCCTAATTACGAAGAGGTTAATAAAGATTCTACGAAAAATACACATAGCTGTCCACATAAAGACCAATGTGTTTGCCTTCGCTGGGTATTCATTCTGTAAATCTACTTTCAATGGACTTGTTATTGAGGAAGTGAAAAGGCCAAAAGTCGGGAGCAGAATTCTTGTGGCAACCAAATCGATGGAAAATAAATTTGCTTGAAAAATTGATTTTTCCATTGTGAAAATATCCCTTTCTCCTCTCTGCGTTTTCTATCTCCACTAATAGAGGTTGCTTTTAAGAGAGTCCGATCTTGACAACTATGTACACAAATGTGTATTACACTATATATCTAGAACATGAAATAACGAAATTTCCACCATCTAGCCATGCAGGTTTAAATTTGCCTTACTAGAAGTAAACCCTGCTGAATTCAAAGGAAGACTTCAAATATTCTAACTTCGATTCAAATAAATAAATAAAGTTCCGTATTGGAATTCAACTCAACCTCACGTGAAATGCAGAGACAAATCTAACTAAACCGTCTTCCCAAGTGATATACAATTACTCCTCCATAGCCTTTCAAGATGGAAAGATGTGTGTACTATAGAAAGGCTAATTTTAATATTTTAGGAAGAAGGGAAACATCGCTAATATGATTTATAGATAGTTCAACCACATGTTTACCAAGATCAAAGTTGCCCATGTTTTTTCTCTCCCATTTAAATTGGACTTAAAGCAACGAAGACAGGAACTTGTTTCATTAAGAGATGATTACTTCTCATTTGAGAAAAGGCTTTCAAAGTGATGGAAGAAACGCTTCTCCAATTTAAAAGGCAAAACATCAACTGCTTATTCTAATAGCTGCAATTTAGGAAATTTCCTTTACACTTGTGTTATCCCATTAAGCAATATAATGTAAACTCCAACCGCACAATATTAAAATTAACATAATTGAAATATCAAAAGAGGTCTCGTAGAAGCCATACCTTTCTCAACTTAAACTTTTTTTCATTGTACTTATATTATGCAGTGCCTATTGTATTTTTATTAAACAGTTTTAATTAAAAAAATTGTACTCTTGAAGTTAATTATGAATAATTACTTTTTTTTATTTTTAATAATTATTAAATGTAAAATTAAAAAGTTATTTTGAGGGGTTTGACTTTTTTTTCCTTTCATGAACGTGTGAACCATTAAAAGCTGAACTAACTAATCATCTACCCTTTTTTGTTTTCTTTGGACTGCACAGTTAATGCAGGGGAAAGTCCCTCAAGGAATCCAGCTCAACTAATCTCGTTTTGGAGACGGTCCGAGTGGATTATCGAATAATCTGAAACTGATGATGAAAAAGAAATAGTGGCACGACCTTAGCACTAGACTAAAAGAAAAACAGAAGCATTGCTCGTTGGGTAATCAATGTTTATCTAAAACCTTACGTGCTCGAGAAGCGAAGTGAGACTATCAACGCCTATTGCATGACAGTAAGCCATGATGAGATGTTTGAACCCATTCTGTGTTCGCTCGTCAACACTGATTTGCCACTAAGGAGTTCATTGAACAAAGCAGACCCTTTCCCCCAATGCAATCTTACTAATTCAGTTTTCCCAGAAAGGGCATAATAAATTCGTCCATACCTACTTAAAGCTTCGAAGGATAAAACTGGATAACGAATATTTTGCAATCTTCCCACCAACAGTGTTTATTAAATGATATTAAATGAATATCATTTAATAAACGCTGACGAACCTAAGGTAATTACAACACTGCTTACATTTAGCAATTAATGAAATTAGAAAGTCAATAAAAGTTCGCACAAAAAACCTTATCAGATATTTACAACTATTCTGTAATTACCATTCTCCAAAATGAGGATTATTTATTGTCTGTATGGGATCGGTTTAAAAATGTTTTTTATCTTGGGAATATATTATCCAAAAGACATCAAGCAGAATGAATACTCAAAATTTAATATTTAAGTATTTATTTTTTAATTTTTTACCCATTTTTTCCCAACTTTTATCAAGTCTTTTCACTTGTGAAATGTACCTACTTATCAGGTTGAAGAGGTCTTTAAGAATCCCTTCGATATTGTTAAAGGCCTCTTCTACAGTCTCGGTTGAACAGATCTTTCAGGATCCCTTCAGTATTCTTAAAGACCTCTTCAACGGGGACTTCAGTTGGCCGTAAACCAACCATACAAAAATAAATCATCTTTTGGCCTTAACTTCTCATTTTGGTGGTCATATGTAATTCTTACAAAATGAAATCGATCTTACATGAACGTTGTGTATCTGAAAATGCAAAACAGTGGTTGGTAAGGTTACACTTATACATATTGGTTTGTTCGTGACAAAACCATCGCGATATAAACCTTCTCCAAACATATGATGTGACTTACCATCACAGACGGACGTCTTATTCTAGTATACAAAGTTGTTAAAAGGTTAGACTTCCATCCCTGTTGTATTCATGTAATTCGCAAACTTGAAGCGGTTTTAAACATTTATTGATTCGGACGAACTGGCACGTTGGACCGTGCTTTCTTCAGTGATCAAGCTTGGTTACGTCAATAGTCAAAACAGCAGGAATATGAAGTAATGAAAATCTTGATGAAGCCCCTAAACATCCTTAAAAAATTATAATCTGGGGTGCAGATTCACGTCGCTGAGGAATTATACATCTCTTCTTTGAGGACACAGATAGCAGAAACTTGTTTAATAGACGGTTTATTCTACAAGCGCATCTCGTAATTCCTCACATCAAACGTGCCCTCTCCAACATATATCTACTATTTGATCAAAACAAACCATCCTTGATTAAAGCTGTTTATTAGTATCATTATATCAAGCCATTCTGAATATGATAGTGCAAGGTATCTGTTTACATCTTCAGTGGATAATTGATGTAGATTACGTTTTAGACTCCCAACTTTGGCCTGAAGATGACACTGCAAAGCAGAGCCAAAATGTATCTTCAAAAAACTTTGGTAATTGAGAATACTGGGTTGAAGGCTTTGCATCTCTTTCCAGTAATCGAAAGTAAGCTAAAAACCGAAACCAAAATAAATTTCTAAAGCGTAAATTATGGAGCTACTTAAACTCAAAAACTTGAGACATTCTCTGAATTTTATTTTTCAGTAGACATCGGAAAGCAAAGTGCCTATTAAATTTCAGCCTTCTAAATCAGAAGGAAGTACCGCAGTTTCTTGTCTAGATTTTTTTGCCATTTTCTCTCGAAAACTGTATTCGATTTACGTAGTCTTAGACTCCTAGGTAGCAAGCAGGTTGATAGCTGGGGTCCATAGGGTTTAACAAGATATATTCTGTCTTTTATAGTCTACAGACAAGGATGCCTTAAGAAAAAATCGTTTCAAAGCTCTTTTGGGGCTGGCATAGAGATGCTGACTTTGCCTTTCTGTCTTCCAATAATGCCATCAATTTGTTCTTTTCAAGAATAAAGCTGGAAGCTGCAATCTGAACAGAGTAAGTAATATGAGAAGGCCACTTTCTAAATTGCGCCCGTTTTGACTGTAGTGAAAAATAAAATAGATTCGAAACATTAAGTAATTTGAAAAACTATCAGAGAAACGTTATTACAGTTGACGTTTTATCACATTCTTCAGCAATGACGTCAGAGACTACAGTTAATGTTGAAAAGAAAGAAGTTATCATAAATAACGTGTACTATGCCATTCAATATTTTATAACTAACAAATCGAATATGTAAGGCTACACTCTTTTCCATTCTGTCGATCTCTGTCAATAAAAGAAAATTTCATCTTGTACACCACCTTCTGCCTTTTTGCCTTTATTTAACTTAAAAGAAACGCAAAGAATTAGTTTGGTTTCAATCATTTTTATATGGTCAGAACAGAAAAAAAACAGAAAGAGACAGAAAATTGATCTACCTTTTATTAAGCAGACATATAGGCGATGCAGACCAGGCTGGGTATGCAAATGACTCGTAGTAGTAGTAGTAGTAGTAGTAGTGGCATGTGATGCAAGAAAGCAAATGTATGAGCTTATGCAGCATCAGCCAAAAAAAAAAAAAAATCACACCATTCCCTCCAAATGCCTGTCCAGTTCCTCCTTAAATTTATTCAACCTATCAACTTCCACAACAACACATGGAAGTTTGTTCCAGCAATTAACCACCCGCTGGCTAAAGGAAACTTTCCGCACATCTATTCTACATCTGTCTTTTCTTAATTTGAATTTATGCCCCCTTAGGGTCGTAATCTGAACAAGTGGAAGGATCCCATCAGAATTCAGCGTGCTCAATCCATTCAAGGCCTTATATACCTCAATCAGATCACCGCGCAGGTGCCTAGTCTCCAGCCACTGCAATTTGCACAACTTAAGCCTCTCTTGGTAAGAGGATCCCTTCATTCCCCTCACCAATCTTGTTGCCCTTCTCTGTACCCGCTCAAGTAAATCTACATCCTTCCTAAAATGAGGTCTCCAGACCTGTACGCAGTACTCAAGGCGTGGCCTGACCATTGCCTTATACAGAGGGATAATCACCTCCTTTTGCCTGCTAGCAAAATTCCTATATATCAAAATTCCTATATATCATTGACAAAACCCCATGACCTGCCCTGGCAGCCTGTCTGTATTGCTCAGAGAACTTCATATCTGACTGCACAATTACTCCCAGGTCTTTTTCATTTTCTACCACCTTAAGTGTAGTACCACACAGTTGGTACGTTTCTCTGGGGTTACTTCTACCCATATGCAGTACTTTGCATTTGTCAAGGTTAAACTTCAGTTGCCACTTCTTAGCCCATCTGCCCAAATTATCTAGATCCTGTTGCAGTAGCAGACTGCCATTACTGTCATTAACAACCCTGCCAACCTTTGTATCATCTGCAAACTTCGACATTAAGCCTGATATACCTTCATCAATATCATTGATAAATATACAAAACAACAGTGGACCTAACACCGAACCCTATGGGACTCCACTAATAACATTAGTCCAAGAAGAGCAGCACCCATTGATTACCACCCTCTGTCTTCTCCCACTTAACCATCCTTTTATCCATTGTAGCAACTTACCCTTAATACCATTCTGCTCCAATTTGTACAATAGTCTTCCATGCGCAACAGTGTCAAAAGCTTTCCTGAAATCCAAATATATGATATCAAAATTGTTTTTTGCATCCAGTTCCTTTGTAACCACATCATAATATCCTATCAAATTTGTCAGACAAGACTTTCCCTTAACAAACCCATGCTGTGTCTGAATTATTGCTGCAGTCTTGTCTAGATGATCCTGCAATGCATCTTTAACCAGCGACTCCATTATTTTACCCGGAACAGAAGTTAAACTAACTGGTCTGTAATTACTCGTGTCACCCTTCGATCCCCCTTTGTGAATTGGGGATACATTTGCACATCTCCAGTCCGTGGGAACCTCCCCTGAGTCCAAGGATGCTCTCATAATTATGGCTAAGGGTTTGCTTAGTTGCCTTGCCGCCTCCTTTAATATAACTGGATAGATCCCATCCACCCCAGGTGCTTTTCTTACGTTTTCTTCGTATTTGATCACTAGTTTGGGTATAAGGTCCGTTTCTTGTTAGAGCACACAGAATTGTCTTGAACATCAGTGTAGGATGCGGCATTCTTGGTTTCATGCACTCTGACCCATGGATGTACAACCCACTGAGGTAGTAAATATTCTCCAGCATCGGACATATCCAAATACACTCAAAGACCTGAGTTCGAGTCCCGTCGATGACGTGAGGAATTTTTATGGGCCTTTTTCACAACGTGGCTGAGTTATTCGGTCTCATGGGAGGGTAGCATGGTTTTTTTCTCCCAGAACTCGGGTTTTTCCTCCAGAAAACAGAAAATCGACCAAAGAACACACGCAATTTACAGACAGTATATACGTAGTCATATGGTGTTAGTCGCTGATACTCTAAAACCCTATTTCAACAACAACATACATACGTACTTACTTGCGCTCAAAATGGTGGGTAAACTAGATTATTAGGCTTTCAGAACCGCCATCTTGTTTTAATATTGATTCAAATTACAGTTCTTCTGGCTGTGTGCGTGTGTGTAAAGGCCAGGCCAGTGTGACTATGGCCACTAGGCGTCAGTGTATTACGTTTGAAAATGCACTCATTCTCGGTCTGTTTGCTTTTTACTGGTTGAAAATCCATCCAGTAAACAAGTTTACCAGGAAGTCCTCATCCGAGATGGAATATTGATTTTAAATTAGTCGCGAAGGAATTCGCAATTTTCAGTTGAAAGAAAATTAATATCTACAGAATTATGAGCTCATTCAATGCTAGAGAAGACAAAAGATGATTATACTTGGAATAGGAAAGGGAAATAATTTAAAGCATTTTAATAAAAGATATGGAAAATTCGTTGTTGTGTGACTGTTGTCATAGGCAACTGAGAGCCTTCATCCCAGCTGGCATCTCTTAATCCCTTCACCTGTCTCCAACCCGATGCGAAATTCTCATCATTCATTCACTGTTCATTTGCAAACTTATTTACTGTTCCGGTACTTAAACTGAACATTCTCTTCTGTTTATTTGAACAGCATTTATTTAGTTTGTAACTAAATTTAACTCAAATATAGTTCGAATAATTAAGTGCATCGATTCACTTTTATAAAAATTGCTTCCTTACGCTTAAACTCCATCGCTTCTTCTTTTAAATTGGCAATGCGATTCATACGTTGGTCATATTTTATAATCCTGATGAGGATTATTTTATGATTATCCAAATGGTATTGAGCGATTACGCCATAAAACTTTAAATGTTTTCTTTAACCTTTCCATGCAGGATATATGCACGATGCTGTTTCCCCGAATTCAAGATGTCTCCATCTCTAAGTTTCCATCTCTCAAAGATTCTCGCTTTCCTTTATAGCTGAAATATGGAAATGAATTCGCTTACGGTTATTCTTCCCTTCGATGTCCAGGGAAAAGGAAATTGTAAAATCGATACTCTGCTCCTGTGAGAGATGCAGTTTGTACTTTGGTTTGCAGGTACGACCATATTTCTGTCACTTTTTGGCATGTTTTCCAAGAAAAGATTTATTGTTTCTGTTCCATTACGATACCTATATTTATTAGAATCGGTTACTCCATGCGAGATGGAGTGAATCTTTTATTGGTCGACTACGTTCTGTTTCTCTTTCGCGACAACAAAGGTCCAGGTGGGTAGTCTTAAAGTGCTTTGAGTGTTCTCCACATGATTTCTAAATGCACTTACCATTCTTCTCATATTAAGATTCTTTCTTAATAATCACGCTTTATGTGGTACCATTTTTTGAAAATCATATTTACAAATGCATGCCGTGAACGAACGTACTGTGCTGTAATGAGAAAATCCGTTTCTTCAGTAGTTTATGTTTTCAGGAAATTCATGGGCTGAAGCTCCCTACCAATTCGTTTGTAGAAGATGAACCTACTTTTCCTCTTCATCCCAATTAAACAGAAAAGAGATGAAATTTAAAAACCTTACTAAGAAAGGATAAATTGTTTATAATTTGCAACGATGCAACTAAAATTGTAAGGAATCAGTATACTATTTGTAAAATGGCTGTATTCTTCTTGTGGAATGAAAAATCTAGTTTCTGTGAGTTGTTATTTTATTGTGCTGTGTGTATTGTAAGGGTAAATCAAAACGTAAAGGCAGTTTGTAGTAAACTGACACCTCCATGTTAGGACACGACCCTAAAATCGATATGAAAAGTCTACTAACTTCTATTATTATTTCCTTGAATGCTTCCCATTTAGAATTTTCTGATAGTACGTCATCAGTTGGTCCCACTGATTTAATTTCATGCTCGTATACACTGCCCTAACATTAAAGTCCGGACACTTGCCTTTAGACAAAAAAAGAGCTTTTGTTGTGTCATTTAATATTTTGCGCTGAAATCTTTTGCTTTTATGACGACCTTCACTCTTCGCGGCATACTCTCAACCAGCTTTTTATAAATGTCAGGTGATATGTTCCTCCACTCGGCCTTTAACGCAGTCACCAATTCGGCCTTGTTTTTTGGGCGATCTCGACGTGCACGTAAACGACGATCCAATACACCTCAAAGATGCTCGATACGGTTCAGATCAGACTCTGAGCTAGCCAATCCAACTTTTCCACATCCATGTCCTCAAACCACTCTGTTACGAACCGAGCAGTATGGCATGGCACATTGTCTTGCTGATACAGGTATGTACCTTCCCCGAAGTATTGCCATAATGTTGGAAGTACATAATTGTCCAGACTCTCCTGCTATTGCACAGCATTCGTGGTTTTGTCGATAACGACTAATGGGCCCAAGCCAAACCATGAAAAGCAGTCCCATACCATGACACTGCCTCCACCAAACTTCATTGTTGGGAGGATATAATTACGAAGGGACTGTTCCCCTGGAATTCGCCACACACAGGAACAGCCATCAGACTGGTAGAGTGCGAATCTCGACTCGTCTGTCCATAGGACTGTTTTCCAATGCTCTACAGTCCAGGATTCGCGCTCCTTACAACGTGTTAATCGGCGTCTAGCATTTGTTGAGGTGATCAATTCTGTTGAACTGTTGAGGTAATTCTGTTGAACTTGTCATCTTGCATGTCCACTTTTGTAACTGTCTGTTCGAAGCCTAGTGTGCATATTTATAGCAGATTCTGTGAGGTGCTGCATACATAGGACCTGTTTCCACATCCATGGAGGGAAGTCCGGATATTAATGGTAGGGCAGTGATTACTGAATTATGACCACCCCCATCCGTAGTGGGCAATACCGCATACCTAACAGTATAAAAAGCCGAATAACTTCGTACCCTAGAGCAACGCCAATTTACATCTGATAGGGCAAGTCAAAGTGATAAAGTACGAGCAGGTATTGGACGTAGTAAAAATATCACGCAGTTTCAAAATGGCATGATTGTACGAGCTCATGCATCGGGTGCTTCCATTTCGGAAATGGCATGTCTTGTGGGTTACTCACGGCCCACTGTGGTTAAGGTGAACAAAGAATGGTGTAGAACAGGTAAAACCACCTCTCGCCGACAGAACTGTAAAGGATTACGCAAGGTGGATGTTCGCGGTCAGCAAAGGATGAGCGCATTGCACGAGTTCAACGGCAGGTCACTGTGCGACAGTCGACATCGAAATGCAAGAACAATATCCTAAATGACAATGTGCGGCACAATCAGTCATATGGGTGTCCACAGCAAACGACCCAAGAACCACCCCTCCTCACCGCTGATCATTATCGACGACGAATGCTGTGGTGTTAACAACACGCTGTTTGGACATTAGAGGACTAGAAACGAGTGTGCTGGTCAGATCAGTCCAAATGCC
The DNA here is from genome assembly GCF_048544385.1 of Mastigoproctus giganteus. Taxonomy (NCBI): domain Eukaryota; kingdom Metazoa; phylum Arthropoda; class Arachnida; order Uropygi; family Thelyphonidae; genus Mastigoproctus; species Mastigoproctus giganteus. Next base: position 45,195,501 of record NC_143577.1, read on the forward strand.
TGGTGCAACACGTCGACGGACGCCTTCCTGTGTGTCACAAGCAACACAAGTCCACGGACCCATCTTGCATAGTGCCCAATGTCCAGGCAGGTGGAGACGGTTGCTTAATATGGGGCATGGTTTACTTGTAAGAACTAGAACCCCTGGTGTGCATGGATCAACTGTTCAGTGGTGTGACCCACCAGCATCTCTAGGACTCGGCAGGGAGATCTCACCACAACCTGGGAGCAGTCGATGAATAACATACTCGACACAATATATCAAAAACCAGATATGCCAACTATGCCAGCTCAGCAACAGACATGCTACAGAAACCTGGCGATTGAGCTCTCCTTCACCCTGGATGAACTCAGCGTGGCCGCTAGTAGGGTCAGAAATAGAAAATGCCCGGGCCTCGATCTTACTGAGCCTGAAATACTCAAGAAAACCGTGGAATACAAGCCGCGCCTACTCCTCACACTATACAATAGATGCTTGGAAACAGGACATTTCCCAACTGCATGGAAAACAACAAATTTAAAACTAATACTGAAAAATCCTACCAAAAATTCAGAATTTCCGATTCATATCGACCCATCGCACTGCTCCCAGTGGCAAGCAAATTGTTTGAAAGATTACTCCATGTGAGAGTTAAAAAACACTATCTAGCGGCAGGCCTACATGCCAGAAATCAGTATGGCTTCAGACCAGGATCCTCAACTGTGGACGCACTGGGAAACGTGCTAAGGATATTCCAGGATTGTAGACGAAGGTATCTGCTGCTCATCTCTGTTGACTTTGCTGGGGCGTTTGATTCACTTTGGTGGCCAAGCGTCCTGGCAAGGTTGAGGGAGGCTAAGGTGCCTCTTGACCTCTACAAAGTAATTGAAAGCTATTTAACGCAAAGAAGAGTGGAAATCAACGTACACTATCAAAAAATAACAAGAGAGGTGCACAGAGGATGTCCGCAGGGGTCGGTGCTCGGGCCGCTCCTGTGGACAATGGTCCTCGGTGAATTCCTGACGATGGACCTATGTTCTGTGGCAGCACACGCCTTCGCGGACGACTTGACATTGACGGTAGAGGCGGACTCCAGGGCCCAATTGGAGACGCTGGCAAATCAGGCACTGCAGCGTCTGAGGCACTGCAGCGTCAGGGACTCAAGAAAAAAACACTGATGCTTTACTATAAAACAACCTTCCTGCCAGCTCACCTACGCAGCAGCGGTGTGGTATCCAAAAACGACACTGGTAGTCAACAAAAGAACACTAGAAATGACCCAAAGGGCCATACTGCTATCAACAACGCGCGCTTGCAGCACGGTAAGTACCCCAGCATTGCAGGTACTTGCTGGAGCGCTCCCTCTGGACCTGGAGGCGGTTCGGGCGGGGCTACTGTTTTTGCTGGCCAGGGGAGTGGCCGCTACCCACCAAGGATACACGACTGACCCGGCGGGCAACCTAAAACACGAAAAAATTAGGCTACAGACCCACCTCCTAGATCTTTGGCAGAGAAGGTGGACAGAGACTACAAAAGGCGAAGTAACAAAAAGATTTCTGCCAGACCTCCGGAAAATATACCCAAAGCAGCCACCGTGGTACTTCCCAGGGTACCATATGACAACACTATTAACCGGACACGGACCCTACAAGGAGAAGCTGTTTGGCTTCGGACTCGTTGAGGACCCCAACTGCATATGTGGGGAAAGTGAAAGCTGGAGCCACATAGTCTATGATTGTCAACACTATGAAGACCTCAGGGGGCTGCTAATAACAAAATTGAGATACTTCCCAAAAGGACTGGAGCACCACTTCCTGGACACTGAGGATGAATATAGGGCATTCTCCCAGTATGCGCAAGACCTATTCACCAGGAGAAAAACACTAATAGCTATCTACAGCAACGTACACAGAGATTGACAAAAATCGCCGCCAAATGTGACAGAAATCTGAAACCCCGCAGAGGACCAGTACTTGGACAAGAAGAGTGCTGATCACACGGAAGAGAAAAGCAAGGACGGGGGAATGCAGCACAGACAGTAGAGAACAGACTAAACGCAGTACAGCAGCAAACAGCGTGATGGCGATCTGAAGAGGACACCCTAGCCCTCTTCACCTATTATTCCCACTTCCTTGGGGGGAGGGGACGTTTTTTGTTCCTTCTTCTCCACCCCCAAACTTCTACTCTGGTGGGGCATGGGCATGCCCCACTGAAAACTGGGGCTATCTACTCTATTGGCCACATATTTCTGTATTTTCCCCCCAATCTCCAGTCTTCCTCCCCCTCTCTACCTTCATCATAGCGAAAGCCCCACACATCAAAAACTTTAAAATGATAAAATTACCTTACGCCCAAAACTCGGCCTAGCAAACCAAAGCGATATTACCCCTACGATAGTGCAGATTTTTCACTTATTCATATTTTTTCTTTCTTTATTTATTTTATTTTTATATATATTTTTTATTTTATTTATTTGTTTTTATTTTTTGTTTTATTTATTTGTTTTATTTATTTGTTTTTATTATTTTTTTTATTATTTTTTTATTTTTATTTTTATTTATTTATTTATCTATTTTATTTTATTTTATTTTTATTTTAATTTTTATTTATTATTATTATTATTTTTTTTTTTTTAGGTCCTAGCCGCCGAAATCCCAGGAAATTGAGCGGCAGGACCTGCCAGGTGAATCTACAGCTACTGGGTTCCTGGTCTGCCTCCACGGGGCATAAGTGGGACAACGTTGGGCCTCAACAGGGATCCAACGGCTAAATGACCAGATGAACAACGGTACAGAACACTACACATGAACAATTCCCACACACTTTTAAATCTCTGGCATTTCCCAGTGAACTGGTTCACCACAATGAAAGCAACGCGGAGATAGGGGAAACCCCTGGTGCCGTAAGACAACAACACACACTTACACACTTACACTTACACCAGCATCTCTTAGGAGACCATGTGCTCCCTGCCATTTTTTGCATTTTTTCTAGGACAGAACCGGGTTCTTCCAAGGTGATAATGTGCCATGTCATCAGACCAGTACTGTGCACAAGTGTTTCGAGGAACACAATAAAGATATCACCTATCTTGATTGGCCTGCAAATTTGCCCAAGATCAATCCAATTGAACATCTGTGGGATGTTTTGCAACGGGGAAGTGAGGCATGTGGACATGAAACCGTCATGTTTTCTGACACTGTGAAAAGCCTCGCAGGCAGCATGACTACAGACCCTACTGGAGTCTTCAGACGTCTAGTGGAGTCAATGCTTATGCGAACAGCGGCTGGTGTTCGTGTGAACGGTGGCCCAACACCGTATTATGTAGGTGTTACAATTCAGTGATCACTCAGTGTATATATATATATATATATACACAATTCAGTGATCACTCAGTGTACACTCAGACAAAAATTATGATCATATACCTAATAGCGTGTCGGGCCACCTTTAGCCGTGATAACCGCTTCCATTTGGGGTGGCATCGCCTTCACGAGACCACGGAACTTGTCCTCAGGTATCCAGGATCAGCTGGACAGAATGGAGTCCCAGAGATCGAAAACGATAGAGACCCTGTCATGTACTCACAAATACTGTTTTCCACTGCGCCCCACAAAAAGACCAGACGTTTTTCCAGTCCTCCATTGCCCATTGTTGATGTTCCTGATCCCTTGTAACCGTTCCTTCTAGTTTTTCAGTCAAAAACCGAACTCTCTTTGACCTCTTCTTGGCTCACATCAATGGGCTTTGAGACCACAGGATCGCCATTGGCTGGATGCTATTTAAATTGTACCAATCTCAATATACCCGAGCAGTACGTGAGAAACCAAGCGGAGTGTCAGTTTCCGAGGTGCTCATATCGGTACATCTGGCGCCGACTGGGTTAGAAATCACTTAAATCTTTTGTTCTATCCTTTTTCACCCTGAATTATATGCATATCCCCGCGTATCCACCCACTTCCTTCAAATCGCACAGTATGAACACGTGATGCTGCTACTGAAGGATTGTTCTCTTTCATGAAAAGGGTAGGTCCATCCATCTAATTAAGTGGCCACTCAGTGTATAATGAAATTCAGCTTCACATTTGCTGCATTCAGTGTTCAGTAGCGTAATATACTCATTTGTGATCCCATGTAGATATGCCTTTTTGATTTTTGTGTAGTAGAGTAGACTGGTGTACTCTTTAGTACATTTTAGAATTTCTTTGCACGTATTGGCAATACACCGTCCTAACAGAAATCGTGGGACATCCTCTCATTGCAGGAAATTGTGTACGGTTACAGAATATCTTCAAGGATATTTTTAGAGACCATATAAATGTTTTAGCCTTTGATCAACGGTCAGCCCGAAATTCCTTTTAAACGTATCCACCCTACAATGAGCACGTGAAAGGAGCTAGTAGAGTTTCAAAAGAGGACAACTGGCTATCACGTGGAGGAAATGCCTACACGTGTTTCTCAGGAAATGAGCATTCCCAAATTAGAAACTGCAACGTGCTGAATAAATGAAAGCCCACAAGTGACACTGAGCCCAAGAAATGATCAGGTATGCATCAAATACTGCCTGACAAGAGCTTACGTGCCTTGGTAACGCTCTTTATTTCATTCAGCTGAAGAGAATCAAGAAGAGCCACATGCAGTGAATTTTCATGGAAGAGCTGACAAAAATAAAAACAAATTGATTGGCGCAAAGCACGTAGTAGAATCGGTCCTGTGAGGCAATGAAAACGAAATACGAGATGCACCAGGACATTCCCTATATCTGGACGACTTGAATCACAATGTTAAAGTGATGTTTCTTCATCAATACTACCCCGATACCTCAAATGGACCAAGGAATAACTGCGTCATTTAAGTCCTAATTATGTAAGGGGCAAAAATTCCTATTCCAATTTTTGCTCATGCCATCAAAGAAACCGAAAAGGAAGTCCATATCTAAAGGAATTTTTGGATGGAAATTCAACATTTTTACTTAACCAAGAACATTGTCGAGGCTTCGAAGAAGATCAAGGAATCAAATCTGAGTGATGTTGTGTATGGCTCTGCCATTTATGCCCTAGCTTTGTTCCAAATTGCCAAGGTGTCCCAAACACATTGAAAAAGGTGACTACAGCTGTTGAGATTGGGACAAATCTTAGCCACAAGTAACAGTTAAAGATAGGTTAAAAAATAAGTTAAAGATAGGTTTGTGGTCTCAAAACATAACCATGAGCATTCATGGTTATGATGATGAAGCTCACTGCCTGCTACACAGAAATCTATAGGCAAATTAGCTCAGCTGCCAAACTTCTTAGGACAGTTTCTTCATGCTGTCTAATTTGCCAAAAAAAGTCCCACACTGGACATAACTGAACTTTGGGGAACACTCGCATTAGTGGAGAAGTTGGAACAGACATAAAGAGTACGAGGGTGGATCTTAAATGCTTAGTTTCTTGTTTATGCAATTTTTATACTTTAGAATAATTACTAATAAATTAATATATTTACCTTTCCTTTTTCTTTCAGTACTTTAAAGACCTGCTATTGCTCCTATTTACTTCTAATTTTTTTGGTTTTCCGTAATTCTTTAATTTTAAATGAATTAATTTACTCCTCCTCCTAAAACTTTAGTAGGGAACCTTATTTACAGGTTCTCCACTGATTGTTACTGGAGGATAGATGGCATTTTAATTTGTCTAAATATTATTAGCATCATTCACAATCTCTGTTTCATTACATGGGCCGTTGTCATGTCGAAATGCATGAGGACCTCTTCCATAATTTTATCGCAAAACCGGGTGTTCATTGGTTTTTCATGAATATTTTTTTTCTCAGTGGGACAGCCACATCTCCAGTACTCAGGATGACAAGACATCTTCGTTTAGATGATTCTTTGAGATGGTGGGCCTTTGCACTACTTGAAGCCGGGCAGTCATAGGCAAAGGTGGCACTTTGGCTTAACGTGTCATGCAGTGTCGTCACCACACTATGGAAGCGGAGACAGGAACCATTACAAGAAGAGGTGGTCAAGGTCGCTCGAGGGTTACGCCAACCAGTCAACCAGAACAGACTGCTATCCGGCTCTAACAGCAAGACGGAGACCTACGATGGCCTATCATCAACTGTCTCTTGAGCTTGCTGTGGCCATAGGTGACAACATTTTCAACCAGACTGTATTAAGAAGGCTCAATTCAAGTGGATTTTAGTAAGGAGCCAGTGGTTTGTATCCCAAAACACCGGAGCTCGTCGAAACTGGTTCTAGGGTTGGATAAATCCAGGTTCAGTTATTTTAACTCTTGTTAACTTGACTACAATTAAATGATCGAAAAAGAATAAAAATTGTATAAATCAAACCCTGCTTTATAGAAATGCAGTAATTATTAATAAAAGTATTATTAATAATTTTATTATTAATAATACTTTAATAAAGTGGAAATTTAAATTAAAAGTTAATTTTAATTTAAGAATATTAATCTAGCTAATTAAATTAATTAGTTAATTTTTATTATTAGCTAAATTAATTTAATTATAATTTAATTTTGATTATTATTTAATTTAAGTATAATTTAATTTATATTTAAACTAATTTAAATATATAATAAACACATGTTATGCGTTTATTATATATTTTCAGTGGTGAAATTGTAACCATTCGTTGAAAAATAAAGCTGGAAGGAACAAAGGAAATTATGAGCAAAATTTCACAGAATATGCAAATACTGACTTTTGTTCTTTCCATTAAATTGCTAATTGCCAATAAAACTCTCTGAATTATGGTCATTAAAGCAATAAACATAATTAATAAAGGCGTTTTCATTCACCAATTACTAAAATGGAAAAAAACTTAGAGAAATCTTTTGAAAAGCATCATCAAATGAATACATTTAGGAGAAGCACAATTTCGTTGTTAAATGAAAGAAGAAAAAAGACAGATCAACTAATTGTACAAATGAAAATGTCTCGGGAAGAAACTATTTCCAGTAAAGTCATTGTGAGAAGAAAAGGCCAGCAGGGTTTTGATAATTTCCCATCTAGACAGACAAAGGCATTAGAAGCTTGAAGGCCTTTAAACATAGGGTGACGAAAAACACATCGGAATTTTATGGATCTGCAATTAGCAATCTTCCATAATTACACTTTCGAGAGTTGCAAGCTTTGCACCAAGCTAGACAGCGTTCTGGCATTAATCGTTGTTATCAGTGGTTTGTGGATGACTGCATCGCCTTGGTAACTCATATCATGCAGCACCCTGTGCATTTTACTGGTGCTAACATGTGTCCCAATCATCTCACTGAGGACCTGCGTGTGCTGCGACAACGTCGGCCTGACTTTCGAGCAGATAATTCTTTGCAGGGCTCTCTTATCATGTTCTGTTAGCTTCGAAGATTTTCCTGGTTATTTCGTGACGGTTTTCGGCACCAGTCCTGTTCCATTTGCAGACCACATCACTATCGTTGACCTAGGATGGGATTCACTGCCGTTGAAATGTCACGCACAGACCGATTGCTTATGTAGCACCCTATTATATTCATTCCGCACTGGAAATCGATTAACTCCGTCAATCGATATCCCTCTGTTATCACAGAGAGATGTCCAATATTAATGGTAGAGCAATGCATATGTCAATTCTCTTTAAATGATACTGTCTTCGAATGAGAATCTTGAGCAGTACAGACGATGTAGTTGAACCTCTCGAATCCTGTAACCATTTTCCAACTACTTTTAGGAAAATGGACGAATCCGACAAATATTTGACCAAATATGCGTATTACTCATATTTATTCAAGGAAATTAATGCAGGGCACAAGGAATTCTCTATAGCGCCATAGTCTGAGGGTATTTTTGTGGTACTGGCTAGCTCCACTGGTGGCAATGCATGGAACCATGAATACTACGTCCTACACTGACGCTATTTACTGAAGCTTCCCATCTCTCAACTTTAAAATTGGGGCAAATTTAGAGGACAGTAGCAGACGCGTTTGAGTTGACCGTGGTTCTAGCCCACGTGGCTGCTAAGTACGGTGATGTTCTTATATTCGCTATCTTGTAAACTATTTCGACTCTATATATGGCTGTCCGTGAGTATAAACAGAAATTTTATTTATTAATTATTCATACTCCAGTCAACTTCAATTTGCTTTTTTTAGGCTTCTAGATTCTACAAGTCAGAAAAACAATTTTGGACTCAGTGTTACTTCTGGACTTTCATTTCTTCCACATAACATAATATTAAAACCATTTTATACGTTACATATTTATTGCATTTCGCAGTTTTCAATGGTTTTTGGGTTGGGATGAAAACATTCTTTGCAAAATAATCAAATATCCGTTTTATTGTCAAGTTTACCCAGTCTACAACTTAGCACTTTGAAAAAGCATAATGGAAATTTAAATAACCCCAGCGGCTAGAATTTGAAGAATATCAAACTCTAGACGCTGGAAGTGGAGGAGGAAAGGAGGGGAGAAAGGGGATAAAATTAAATTACTTAACTGAATTTCTTTGTGAAAGAGAGAGAGAGTCATCTAAAGGAGACAAAGAACGTTTATCTTTTTTGCCTTCAACTCAACCTTTAATTAAAGGATGATTTTATCGAATCACAATAAAAATCAATTATAGTCTTTAAAAATTGTCCATCAGTAGAATATTGAGGCGGTTGTGCTTATTGTTTTCACAGATCAGAGTAGAAAAATTTTGTTTCATCTGCGCTCAGTGGACCACAGTATTTTGTAAAATAGATAAAACTAATGGTATACTGTAATAAGTTATTGTGGTCTCTTTCTAAAGGAGTAATCTCATTTCAAGATTTGGTCTGGATCGGACTGTTAACATAGCAATTGCAAATGGATGGTGTTTATAATCTCACCCCCCAAAGCTCCATTAAAACCTACTTCAATGTACTGTAAATTTTGTTTAGATCAAACTGCAATCACAAAGTTTTAATAAATTGATGATTAGAGACTTCTTAGTCACTCCTGCTCCAAAAACAGCAAATTAAGAAACCGGGAATTCACAGAACATCGCCAATTATTTACTACTTTGTTTCCCATAAGCTATTGCACCTAGTTATTACATCCACAAGGATCCGAGAAAGAAACCATCCATTAAATGGATGGTTTCTAAATGTGGGTATGGTAACCATCACAGAGCCCTCCCTTACTAACTTTTAAAAACATGTTAAGAAACAAAAAAACATTTAAAATGCATTTGCCTTATGTTTCGAATAAGTAGCTTTTATAAATGAATTACGAAGAATTTTAAGAATTTGTTATATTTTCCTTTTAAACACAAGACAATTCTCTTTATAAAAAATGGGCATGGACGTAAATTTAAAGAGAAAGTTTATTCAAAAAGTTTGATATGAGAGTAGCATACGGGTTAAATATCTGTTAGATTTTTCATCCCCATTTTGTAATCCAGATAAATTGTTATTAAATAAATGAATTTTACTATAAATTATTATTTCCTTACTACCATTATGTAATAGAAAGGGATCAACTCGCAGAATAGTTTGTCTGTCATTTTATATTTCTGTGTGACGTTTTCAGCGATCAGCAATGAGAGAAGAGTGGAGAGAACTTTTGGATGTTTGCCAAAAATGAAAGTTGCGTCCAATTTCCACTTTGTCTTCCCCCAAGCCAACAACGCACTTCCACTATGGTGAAATGCTGATAAGTGTACGATTACCCTTGAATTTATTAAAAATACAAATTTTAATTATTTGGTTATCCCTTTGGGATAACCAAAGGTGTTATAACCAAATAAGGTATTATCCCAAAAATAAAAATAAATAAATAAATTGTAAATTCGATACTATTATAAAGGTATTAGTTGGCATCACGAGTTTATATCTGAAGATAAACACACTACTTTTGTGGTTCACACTTCTAATCAGCCAGTTCTTAGTGTTTAAATACGTGCAACACTATCAAGCTAACTCATTCATTCTCAATGAATATTTTGGGATTGTACACCCCTACCTTTCTTCCGATTTTGATCTCCACCTCAAACTTCCAAAGTCGGGTGACACGGACCGTTCTAGGAGAGCCACCGAGCTCCGCGGGTTGACCTGTATACGAGACGACCAATGGTTGCTAGGTAGAGGCGTCTTGTACGACTCCATGGAAGTCAGCGTTGTTAGGCTCCTCCTGCTAGTGAGTACGCTTCTGGGACATAGCTTGGGCTCAACTAGGGGTCGATGGCCCTAGTGTACGTTTACTCCGAATTCGGCAATTAAACAGAAGAATAAAAAGGTAGATGTGAAATAGGTTACGTCAAAATACGCACTTGTAAAGAAAGTAGCACCGAGAGAGAGATGAAGACGGTATTGATTGCATTCTGCTCACACACGAGATATCGGAGGGAAGTTCCACTGATAGGACTGTCTGAGGTAAGTCGGGTAGAGCATCATCAACGTGTCGAAACTGCCTTATAGCTGTCTGTTAAGCGGTGGTAAGGGGACACGGATGGTGAATTTATTTCCAGTAGTCTCTGAAATATCTGTAATCCCATTATACTGCGAATGGAATGAAGTCCTGTTAAAACGAAACCAGTTCGTCCCGTCTGAAGTCCATTATGTTATGGGAACTTTTCCTAGGTTTGTAAAAGTGTCTTCTATTCAACAACAAGCCTCGATGAAGTATCCACAGTCTTTTACGTAACCTTTTAACAGCCTACCACGAGCGTGTATTCTAGACAAACAACCTACGTAATGTTCGCAGCAAAGTCCCCACCCCTGTTCGTGACTCCTTGTCAGAATCCTACAGTGTACATTAAGGTTCGGCGTGGTCGGTTTTGTTGTGATCGATGAAGTTAACAGAAAAGCAGTCACATAAATTGGAACGTCATGCACCAGATACTTTTGCTGTCAAGTAGGCGGTGTGCAGCGTGTTCGTAACGTCCACAACCACCGATCTATAAACAGCCTCCGGTATGAATATTAATGAATGAACAGGTGAAAATGAGGAATTCCAAGTGCTTTTCAGAATGTCTTTTGAGCTTTTGATCACAACGATAAACAAGACTTAGCTATATACATATTGAGGCAAGGAACACGTCAGTAGTAGATTGGTGAAAAGCGAGGATACGTTTGTACACCCATTTGATTTGCGCTTGTACAAATGTACCATTGCTGTATTTAGCAGTCACGTGGCTCAAGACTATATGGTTGCTAAATACAGTAGCGTATTCACGCTTGTGAACTCCTCTGACTCCATGTGATAGTCACGGATTATAAACAGAATCCATAATTAAAACAGTTTATTCATTACGCTTAATTACACAGCGTAATTAAAACAGTTTATTTTCTCACCTCATTTTGTGATTGAAACTTAGGAAATATCCGAAAAAGTTCTGTAATTTGCTCCAAAATAACTTGTATTGTTTTTAGTCATAGGCAGTCATGAAATATAAATTTATTTTTAATTTTAAAAACCAACGAACAGTTGATTTGCATTTTTACTGAGAGGGCGCTGTGCGTTATCATGAGATGATCCATTAATACAATAACATAAATCACATTCTTAAACTGAATGTCGAATTAGGCCTAACGAAAAGTTTCCACTCATTTTGCATTTTTAATTTTGCTTATAACAAAATAATGCAACTTTTTTTTTATTTAATATCTTATTTATTCAGGAGGCAATGTCTGTTTAATTCTCAATGATTTTCGATGACTTAATATGCTCCCATCATGCGGTTCCCATGAATGATAATCAAGAAAAATGAAACGCATTTTTAGAGATTAGAGTTAATCAAGTGTTAGTGATATTTCATTATTTTTATAAAAAGGAGCTTTTTTATTTTTTTAACTTCAGTAACAATGATAAGAATAACTTTATTTTCTTCAGTTTTCTTTAATAAATGCAAATATATTTAAGCACCTTTTTTATTTCTAAATAGAGATGTTCTGGAGTATTTGTTATGAAAAAAAATAGTTGAATTTCGCTCGGAAAATCGTTTAAAGAGAGATAGGTGAAGTTTTTCTCCTATTAAGAGTATGTTGCCGTTGCTAAGGAACAGGATTCGTCCTTTTAACAGGAGAAAAATGTAATGAAGTATTCTTGATGGGATATTTAGCCGGGTGTGAAAAGTCTGGAAATACAGAGATTTGGAAGGAGACCAGGGTCATATTGTTGTTGGGCAGAAATCATTGTACAGAAGACGGATGTGTTTGTTCATGTGACTTTTAATGCAGCAATTCCCGCACAACCTCCCCCCTGCACATCATTTTCCAGAAATGTTCCTTTGTAAAAGTATTTGGTTAATATTTTAAGGGGTTTTTTTATGAGAACCCCAAACACGAGAGGTATTAGAACCTATAGTACTTAGTACCGTGCTTGGGTTGGAGGTTGAGAAGACAAAAGAAGATATTTGTTGACATTAGACTTGAACTTCTGTAGACTGTAATTTTCAGGAAATACGTATGAAGGAAGGCTGTTCCAGAAAACAGAAGTTGAATGAATAAATGAGGAAGATGAAAAGTCGGTTCTGTGAATTTGAAGTTGGACTGTAAATGGATGTTGGCTGATGGTGCCACGTGTTCGGACTGTTTTGAAAGAGAGAGCGGGAATTATAGAAGCCAATTCAGAAGAACAGTGCCCATGCAAGTATCCGTACAAAAAGGCATGCAACAGAGTCAGAACGTCTATGACACAGATGGTGCCGTGACTTTGATAGAGATGAGTCATTAATTAACCTAAATATCCTCTTTTGAATGGGGTCTAGAAGCCTGAGAGAGGTTTTGGGGGCACAGCCCCAGATGTGGGAACAATATTACTCCGGGAGGGCGGATTTGCGATTTGTACAGAGTGAACAGCTGTTTGGAAGAAAAGTAAGGCCGAGAGCGAAAGAGAAACCCAAGTTTTTTAGATGCAGAGGAAGCAATATTTGTAATGTGCTTGTGCCAAGAGAGGTTAGAAGCCAAGGAAATCCCCAAAAGAGATATATCGTTTTGCCTAGAAATTGGAGTGTCACCAAAGATAAGCATGGGAGCAGAAGAATCCTTTTTACGAGATATAAGACAAGACTGAGTTTTAGAAGGTTTGAAATCAACTAAGTTGTCTTTGCCCCACTGGAGAATTACCTGAGGATAGCGGATATTCGAGAATTTGAAGCTGATTGATCAGGGTAAGGTTTCTCAAAATGAAAAAATATAATGCAACGTGCTATCATCGGACAAACTATGGATAGGATTTCCTGTCAATGGAAGAAGGTCATTAATATACAAGAGGAAAAGAGTGGGGGAAAAAACTGAACCTTGGGGGACATCAACATTAGTGGAGAAGTTAGAAGACAGAGAGCCATCTACCATCACCCTCAGTGAGTAATCAAAGAGTAAACTGGATAACCAATTACAAAAAACAGTTGGAAAACCATAAGATTTGAAGCTTGTTTAGAAGTCCTTTATGCCAAACACGATCGAAAGCCTTTGAGGTGTCAAGAGCAACTGCTTGTGTTTTACCGAAATTTTCCATTGAATTTGTCCATAAATGGGTAACATAAGCCAGAATCTCACCAGTGGATAGACACTGACGGAATCCGTACTGACGACCGTTGATCAGAAGTAACGGCAATGGGACGATAATTGCATGGGAGGGATTTGTCACCCTTTTTAGGAACTGGTTGGATATGAACAAATTTCCAAGCAGAAGGAAAAACACCTTTGGGATAAGAAAGTGAAAAAAGGCGGCAAGGAATAGGAGTAAGTTCAGGAGCACAGGTTTTGAGAACAAGTGGAGAAATACCATCAGGACCTGGAGCTTTCTTAGCATCAAGATTCGTCAAAATCCTTCTGACATCCTTTTGACGGAAGACCACAGGAGGTGTTGAATGGAGCGTGTTGGGAATGGTGGGAAGTGTTTTAGCAAGGTCATTAATACATGAGTTGAAAGAAAAATGGGATGCTAGCAAGTCAGCTTTATCCTTGGCTGAAGTGACAATAGAACCAGTTGGTTTGGACAGAGGTGAGAGCAGAGATGGGCAAAAGTTGTGGCCAATAGCTTTGGCAAGAGACCATAATGCTCGGCTGCCCTTAGGGCAAGAAGCAAGTTTTCTACTCTTAGCCTGTTCAAAATCTAATTTGGACTGATTAATAACTGCTTTACAATTGTTGCGCTTTGATGTAGACAGAAAATTAAACTGAAGAATTGGAAACAAGCCAATTACGATATGCAACATTCTTCTCTTGGACAGCCTTAGCACATTTATTAGAAAACCAAGGTTTAGATAAAGGAGGAGATTTTAAAGAGGAGTGTGGGATAAAGGATTCCATTCCTGCAAGAATAATTTCATTGCACGATCTGAGCAAACGTTGACATCAGAAGTTTTGAAACAGTAATCCCACCAAGGAAAAGAAGAAAAGAAATCTCGCAGGTCATCCCATTTTGCATTCTTGTAATGCCAAACAACACGATGTTGGGAATAGCCATGAGATAAAGGCTCCATTGGAGAAGAGACAATCACCAAGTTGTGATCTGAAGTACCTAAAGGACCGTGTACTTAGAAGGGTTGTTTGTGAGAAAAATTAAAAGAAGGAATTGTTTTTGTTACCGCAAATTAGGGAGCTAATGGAACACTTCAATTTCGATGCGGTTCGGAAAGAAAATAAAAAGACTGCGTAGGAAGCATTTATAAAAACTCTAAAAAGGTGGTCTGGAAATTAATGCAAACTGTAATCAATTAGTTCAAGAGATGTCGAAAGCCCGCAGTGTAATGAGATGCAGGATTTTTACAGCGCACTGTTTATATTGCCATTTTTCTCTCTGCAATCTCGCAGATGCCAGACACAAACAAGGGGAGAATTTCATCAAGAATTTCGGGAATGTTAAAATGTTAAGGAGGATAAACAGTAGCAAATTACTGGCTGGCCATTATTGGAAGAGCTAAATACTGGTTAAAAGAGCAAATCATCATTAAAAAAAAGTTCAATCCTACCTTAATACGTTGTACTCTATCCAGAGAATACTTCGTGCATTTTTAAGAAATATAGCTTTCTATTTTACGAACATGCTCTGCGTTAAAGTCGCTTTCAAAACAACCGTAAAAATCCTATAAGAAATATCAAATTTGAGAAAAAAAGAGAAGAAAGAATTTGCACTCGTTTGGCTTTGTAGGATTGTCGACTCAACTGTCAGGAAAATCAGCGCACACACACCCCCTCATGTGAGATAAGAACAGGTTTACTTGACAAGGTAAGGAGATTCAATAAAATGGACGTAGTATCTGGAAAACACAACATTTGTCGTTCTAATGTACGTTGATGCCACTTGAATACGTTTTGGAGACTCACTCGCCTTCATAGACTCGTAAGCACTTTTAATCCAGTGAAAATCGTCCATGTGGGTAAAATGGTTTCTCTTAACAGCTTAAAATCATATGTGGTTACGATTATGGGTTTCTGTCTATCCCAAAAGCGATGAAATGAAGAACCACGTCTTGTACTCACTCCATGCTTAGAGCAAAGAGATTCACCATCAGAAATAAATTTTCTCTTCTACCAAAGGGATTTGGTACCGCTGTTAAACAAGCTACGATGAACACCCAAGAAGATCAGCATCGAATTTGTCGGTCTAGCAAGAATTCCCCCCTACCAAACTTATCTAAGAAAAGCCTTTTTCATATCTTAAGTAGGTATAAATTTGAGGGAACAAACTCTTCTTTTCATTCACTGTTTATCACATTCAAGATGTTAACGAAATTTAGGCTTATTGGAATCAAGAACAATAGTTATAACATTCATTCACCAATGAATAATGCTGCTGACAAGAAGAATAAAAATATATTCGATTAGTTTCACAACGAGAGCTGTTTGCTTTGTCCCCCTGTCAACTCTTACGAAGTAAACAATTAGGAGTGAGAGCTGATTCATCTCGACTGGCTTAGTCATGCTAGGCAGCTCAAAGGTAAACACACCAGCTGAGCTCAACGAGGCGTTGCCTATTATCCAATACGGTAATGCTATCTGAAATAATCTTTACTAAGAATTCTATCGACAGCAAACAGAGATGGATAAGAAGTTTTATGTCAGTTATGTGGATTTGAAAAAAAGTTTCCTAAAGGGTAAATTGGAAAAAAAAGAAAATGAACTACACATGGATACTTGAAAGTAACTGTCCAAGTGAACCTAATATAATAGTTTAGTTTAGTTTTTATGGAAGCAGTTTCAGGAGACAGGAACCATTACAAGAAAAGTTGGCCAAGGTCACCCGAGAGCTATATCAACCAGAACAGACAGCTATCTGACTCTAACAGCTGGACGGAAACCTACGATGTCCCGATCAACTGTTTCTTGAAGTTGTTGCGGCCACAGGTGAAAACATTTTCATCTGGACTCTGTTAATAAGGCTAAATTCAAGTGGACTTTACGCAAGAAATCCAGTGGTTTGTATCTCAATAACCCTGGGTTCGAATCCCGTCAATGACGCGAGGAACTTCAGTAGGCTTTTTTCACTCCGTCGCTGAGTTAGTCGGTCTCAGGTGTAGATAGCAAGGTTTTTCCCCAGAAACAGGGATTTTTTTTCGTCCAGAAAAACAGGCAAATTTACAATCATAATACATGTATGGGTATATGTAAGAGATTACGGGTGGCCCTAATATAATAATTCGAATTTGAATTTTTGAATACCAATAACCTAAAACCAGGTACGGTTGGCCCAGATTTTGTTTTCATGCACGACAATGCCACTGCACATAGAGCTCAAGTGGTTTAGGAATATCTAAAAATTTAAGATATCCAACGAACTGCCTTGTCCACCACAATCACCAAACTTAAACCCGATTGAACATGTGCGGGACGCCCTTGGGTGTCGCATTGCACGCCAACAGCCAACTCCTCGTTAACCTGGTCAGCTAAGGTCCAGGAAGGTGGAAGAATGGGATTTGTTCTCACAGAATCTTGTAGACACCCTTATATCGAGCATGATTCACCGCTGTCAGGCCTATTTAGCCGTTGGAGGGGATCATACGTACTCTTGTCATGTAACCATATTTCGAGCCTCTCGTATCGACTTCTGAAATGTGACCTTTGGTAATTCTTATAGATATCAATAAGACTATTGGACAGGCATAAGCGATATAAATATCGCTTATGCCTGTCCGAAGTTTCTTGCTCTCTCCTCGTTTCATCGTTATTCTATGGTACACCACCATACCAAATTTTGTCCAGCTTCATCGCAAGCTCCACGAGTCACACCATGTTTTCTACGTTTGCTGATAATTTTTTTGAGCATTGTAATAGTTTCTGTTTAAATCTGATGCCTCTCAATGGCATTACCAAATCCTTTGCATCTCCTCTGTTTAAGTAAATACCATTTTACGAAATAAATTCCTCTTACTAAATAAGACCAGCTATGCTAAGAAAATTTTCTCCCCCTAAACCTTAGAGCGTCCGCCCAGTGTAGAGTTAATTCACAAAGATTTCATCATTAAATCCCTCGTGTCATATTTGTACAGGATTTCAGGCACATAAACATTTTTTCTGTCTCGCGAAACTTT
The DNA here is from genome assembly GCF_048544385.1 of Mastigoproctus giganteus. Classification (NCBI taxonomy): domain Eukaryota; kingdom Metazoa; phylum Arthropoda; class Arachnida; order Uropygi; family Thelyphonidae; genus Mastigoproctus; species Mastigoproctus giganteus. Next base: position 45,212,950 of record NC_143577.1, read on the forward strand.
TGCAACATGACCTTACATTTCACAGCCAATTCATCCGTCCCTCACATGTATTACCATGTGCACCAACTAGTGCCATTACCAGCTGAATATTGTTACCCAGTCAATTTTTGCATTGGTAGACTTACTCTGATTCTGTGCCATCTGTCTTTCTTACAGAATATATTCCCTGTCTCCCTTGAGTTCCTAGATAAGAATACCTCCTACAAAACCAAAGGTATTCCGGTTGATCTACGTCTGGAAATTCGAAAGTACGTCGTCCAACATAGCATCCCACACTGGTGTCTGAAGCCCCAGATTCATTCTCCAGAGCATAAACTCGTTTCCTCATAGACTCAATCCTGCCTAAGAGTACGTCGGAAATTTGAATTCACTTTGTTGTATCCCTGGAACCTTGCGTTCACTGGGGAATCACCGCTAGTAATTCCACCATTAGTCAGAACATCATTTGGCATGTTGTGACCAACTTGTCTCATTCAAACCATAATCTCTTAAATAAAATTTAAGGAGAATTATACAGGAGAATTCTTGTTTGATACTTAAGTTTTCCCCTCCAAAATTAACGGTAACAAAAGCTCTATGAATAAGCTGTAACTTATTGAATACCTAGCGAATTAGAAAAATAAGCTAATCTAGTGACTGCGGTGATTAAAATTATTTATTAACCACTTTACTACGTTAATTAAGCAAAACCAAACCTCAAAATTATTCCAAAAAGTAACCTGATCGCAAAAAATTCCAAATTCGACTATAAGGAATAAAACTTCTTAAATAGGCAATACGAAACAGACATAGGAAAGCAAAGAACCATATTAAGATTCGTATATAACACCTTCAAAAATATTACCTTACATTCAAGTTATTTGAGTGGTACTAATGCCATGAATATCAATGGATTTATTATCAGTAGTAATCCACTAGAGGTGCTGTATCAAGGAATCATGTGATGCACTCAATTTAAATTCATTTCTATTAACGTCAGTTGCAGCTTGGAGAAACGAGCTTTTAATTAAGTGACTTCTCCTCCTTTTGTTTCTCAATAGTCCATGGATAGATTTTAGCAGAGATGTACTCGACATTCAGTTATCACTAAATTAAATGCCCTCCGGAAACTGGCGTTTTGATACCATCTCTACAAACACTCGAATTATCTCGGTATATATTTGATTTCAATGAGATTCCTTTAGAATTAGATGAACAGCTGAGCTTGATAAAGCAACTTCATCTATCTCACAAAGAGCACTCACACTTCTAGTAGAATCCACTTAATCAGATTCATGAAAGGCGTTCCAAAGGATTCAGAAGCAAACCTTGCCAATTAGGCAATGCTGTTACTGTATTATTGGACTGTGGGGATGAATGGGTTTTCTTTTGATTCGTGTAAATCTTACGAAGAGTAAATTATCTTTGGAAATGCAATTCGTATCACTGCGAAGAATGAGTCAGTCACCAATAGAGATGTGTAACGTAATCGAGTACAGTAATGTTCCCAGAATGTTTCATTGAATAAATCATGAAGTCATTTCTCGCCACGTAATGTCTAGTCCATATGTTATGTAAAAGATTTTTGTTAATTGCCATTGGGGACTTGCCATTTGGGTCTGAACGACAAAAATTTCTGTACTGAATGAAATTTCCTTAAAATCTGAATAATTTAATCTGACTTGAAGCACAATATTTCCTCCCTATTATAAGTTCGTGGTTATTTCTAGATTAAGTTGTTTCAAATTATTCGTTCATGGACTACTGGGAAACAAAATAAGTTCTGAGATTTCCGATTTATCTATATTAAATTTATCTTTTAGAATAAATGTTATTCACGATTATTTTGGTGCCAGTTTATTAATAACAAACAATTGATTTTCAAAGAGAAATCACAAAGAAATAAAAGCTTCAAAATGCCACAGGATCAGCGTGTTAATTCTGCACAATATTCACGTAGAAAACCTTTTCCACAGAAATTACACTAATTATAGTGCTATTAATAAAATATGAATTATTATCACTGATTAATAATGAAAACACTACTACAGACAGGCGAGCCACTAATTCAGCTTATAAATTATAAACACGCTCCAACTTTTGCAACTTCTGCAAAGCGGAAATATAATTTATGCAAAAGCCAACAGTCTGACTCAGTGAGATGTAAAATGTAAAAATGAACTACTAACACTTTGGCTAATCGGTATTCATAGTTTGTATAATTGCGTTGTCTTTTAGCTTTATTATTAAAAGACAGCAACTAACACAATATGAATTTTGAAGAGGATGTATGTTCGTTTTACAACAAAAATAGAACTAAACCGGCCCACGTTAAAGTGTTCACAAATAGTATACAAAAAATGGAATAGTCCGTTTATCTGCAGTTGGTTTGAAGTGGCATCCATTGAACAAATTTTACCAAGCTTGTACCTTGTCTTCAATAATGATCACAGAGAGCGGAAATTGTCGCATGTTAGGATCTTTATCAACTTAATGATGCAGTTGTTGACCCACACTTTGTTTCTTCTATCATTCGTGGGTGTATGACTATGACCCAGAAACAAAGACCCAGTCCTCTCCAAGACCCAAAAAGAGCAAGACAACCTCGATGAAATGTGGAGATCATGCTTGTCGTATTTTTGACTCTCATAGCATTGTTATTTATTAATTTGATCCGCGTGGTTAGTGCACCAGTGATACTACAAAAATAATTCTAGGGAAATTGTGCAATTATGTTTAGAGAAAACAGGCGGAAAAGCTTCATGTAATTGGTGCTTGCATTATGACAACGCCCCTGCGCTCTCCCCGTTTTCCATTCAAGAATTTCTTGCGAAATACTCCATCATTGTGCTCTCCCATCAACCATACTCACTGACTTTAGTTCCTTGTGATTTTTTGTTTTTTCGTTTCCCCACGAAAGGTCACAGATTTGTAATGACTGATAACATTATTCAGAAAGCAACAGAAGAACTCAGCAATTCAAAACGAACCCTTTCAGAAATGATTATAGAAGTTGCAGAAGCGGCGTTGGAATTGGTGTGTACAGTGTTAATGAGACTAGTTCGAAGGGGATCCATCCCAATAGGTGACGAGTTTAATCATTTGCCAATTCTTAGTTCACTGGCATGAAAAAGCTTCAACTTAGTTCACCGACTCAACGACAGTTTTCTTTTCCCCTGATTCCTAAAGCCCGATGAATCAGGATTCCATCTGGCTTTCCACAAGTTATACCATCCATGAAATAAAGTCTTGATAAACTTTGTCCCGTGCTTTTGCAGCACTCCAAATGGCGTCTTTGATATTAAAGTTACACTAAAATTCCTTTATTGCATTCTGTCAGCATTCTTTTCAAAACTTCACACTTAAATGACCGCAGTATTCCTTTATTAAGAGTCTGCATCGGATAAACATAACGTCAGGAATTTCAATCCCGCCTCCTTCTTACCTGATATTTCTGAAGGCAAACAGCAAAAAGAAATGATGAAACATATCAGTGATTAGATTCCGAAAACAGCACTCGGAAAAAACGAGTTATTTTAGAAGAACCATTTAATGCATCTTCTTTGGGAAAAAAGGGGAAAAAAACGCACGCAACCAAGATAAGCAGCACGAAAGATTTTGAAGTAGGTAACTTAGTTTTCATAAAGCCAGTAATTTCGAGAATTGTGTGGCAGGATGAAATTCTACCACACGAATTCGCAACTCCTAATTAAAAAGGAAGAATTAATTCAACATTTCACGTTTTTTATTCAACAATTAACAGTTTAAAATGAATAACAGAAAATCTCAGAAAGAATAAATTTTATACTGGCTGCAATTATTTGATTTAAAACTATTTTGTACGCTGTGTGGAAGTTACAGAAGAGGACGCAATCTAAAGTGTATATACACATAAGGATCATTTTCAACGAATACCATCATTAAGAGTGTTCTTTAGATGGTCTGAAGATCAATAATGGATGTTTTGTGCCATTGGGAACAGTATGCGATAGTAACGATCAGGTAACAGTCTTCTTGCGGAAGTCATCAGTTACTTAGTTGCGTGAATGATAGTCGCAACCGCTCAGTTAAAGAGATACCAAAATGGCTTAAGACATGATAAGCATCGGTCTAAAGCCTTTGTTATATACCATCACCTTCTGAGAAAATAAATCTGATTTTATGAATCTTTCCTTCGAGTAGTTCACTAAACTGACTTGTCTTTTTTGGCTCAGTAAGGGAAAAAGTTAAAACAGAAAAAGAATTATGCACTACAAGATAGAAACGTTGTCCTGGCTATAAAGTCTCCTGACAAAACAAAAAAACAAAATATTCAAAGTGAATTCATAGCACGGAAGAAAACCAATTGAATCCATGTGGCTTCAGTTACCCTAAAATTGAATTTTACAGTCCCCTACATTTCAAATGACAATCAATTCAAAGTTTGTTTATATAGTTGGAAAACGGATTTCAAATCGGTTGAAAAATATTCAGTTCTATGTACGATGAAGACTGTCATTTGACATGTACTGGGACAATGAAGGAAACATTGACTATAGTTTAAGAAAATCAAATTTTGATATCTGTTGTGGCACTTTAAATGACTGGAGTAGTCCTGGACTTCCCCTTCCCTCAAGGCAATGACTACTTCGTTCAATGTAGCTTGGTCGCTCCTTGATAAGCTCAGGTTGTTCAATAAATGGAATTCTAGTTTCTTCAATTCTAAATTTTCAATTTGTTTTCTTGGTCCTTTCAAAAATCTTAAATCGAAGTTTCCCAGCATTATTTTTCTTTCAATCTATAAAACGTATACAAATATACTTTTTAAAAAACAGGGATATTTACCACAAACTCTGGCGTCTCGTGGGCTACACAAATCTAAAATCACAACAGCTACAGAAATTATCAAACGAACTCCAGTCGACATTAAATTATTGGTACAAGGAGATTCAGAAAATGCACTCTGCTATTTCTTTTTGAAAGTAATCAAATAATAATTATTTTAAGAGAACTTTATTTCAGGTTTTAAGATATTTGATTCGTTATTTAAAACGTGAAATAAAGTTCTCTTAAATTCCACTAAACGTTCACAAAACATGAATCCAGCGAGGATTATTTAGTCATCAGAGGGGGTACACTGTCTAGAATTTAAGAACAGTCCCTGAGGGAAGTGGATAAAAGAGTGCATTGAATTTTAACCACGGAATATTTGCAAATCTCAGCTAAATATTCACTGTCAACTCAGACTTCACTTACAGAGAAATTCAGATTACGAAAATTAAATTGCCAATCAAATGTCATCCATGATAGTACAGTGGTTTCGCCACTACGGACTTTTGAGTCACATATGCATATTGACAACCCAAAAAACATTATTCACATAAAACTTCAAACATACCTTTTTCTTTTACCCTGAAAGCGCGCTTTCTTCACAGTTTTCGTTCTGCACGCTAAATGACACCTAGCGAGGTCTAAAATGACGTTTATATCGCTTTTCCCCTTAACAGACATTGACAGACTGGCTCTGCTCTTCTACCATGATTACTAACAGTACCACAGCAACTGCAAGAACAGATGACAACATTGACTTGGACATGAGTGAAGGTTTTCGTATTTTATCCATTGGCTCCAATTCACAACAAGCATTTCTGAAACATAAGATGAAGGCGCATCACATCTCAGGAATATCTTAATGTTACTAGTAATTTTGAAGAAATGGAGTAGGAGAGATTGAGACAGATGTCTTGCTGTCACCGTAATTTTCTCTGACACTATCATTGCGATAGTTCCCCCTCCCACCCCTGTAAATTAACCCGAGCACACGATAGTGAGAACCTACTTTTAGTAATGTGCGTGCTGGCTCATTCCGTGGTTGTCTGACTACGATCGCTCGCTTTATGTCACTAAAGAGAAGGCCTTAAACTGTAGAAAATATTGTCAATACAAGGAACAAAAATATTGGCGTCATATATTACAATTCCTTCAAATATGGCCGTATCAAATACGCACTTAAAGCTATATAACAACCAATCAACTTCTTTCTAACACTTATTAGTACATCAACTAAAAAGTCTATTTATGGTCCAGAGAATACTCTGTTATTTCAAGTTTTTCATGTAAACTGTGAACTGTTATGGAATGCTGAAGAAATCCACGAAAGGATGTAGAGTTTAGGGTAAGTATCTTCCAGTTATGCGTGATACTGTTGAAAGATGGTCGGCAGAGTTCAAAAGAGTCAGTTGAGGATGATCCAAAGTTGGCCGGCAGTCGAAAGCGATCAATTCTGAAATAACTGCCACTTTTGAAGAAAAAATTTATAAAACACAACAATTAAAGTGTTTTAACTTAACATTTCTCATGGAAGTATTTGTACACTAATTAATTCGTGAGCTTTTGGGAATGTCCCAAGTTTGTGCAAGATGGTTCCCAAAGACTTTTTCTTTCGAAACAAATATCCGAGGATGGAATCATCAAAAGAGAATTTAAAATTGATTCTTTCTACATAGATTTCTATCCCATTTGGCGACTGATGACAAAATTTGGTCACATTTTTATGATCCTGAATCTAAATTAGAAAGCATGTAGTGGAACCACAAGAGATCTCCAATCCCGAAAGAGTTTCGATCCCAACCATCATCAGACTTATACCAAACTTAAAAGCTACAAAAATTTTTATGGGCCTTTTTCACGTTGTGAAAAAGGCCCACAAAAATTCCTCTAAGTTAGTTGGTCTCAAGAGAGAGTAGCGTGGTTTTTCATCCAACGAACAGAAGAACAACCACAGAACACACGCAATTTACAAACAGTATATACGGGGCAATATGGCCTTAGTCGCTAACGCTCCTAAAAAAAAAAACATACTACAACGACCAAGGATATAGATTCCAGACTTTCAAACAGAGAAAACTGGCATTATACCAGTTTCCCCTGGGGCAGATACACTAGATGACATGCTCGCAGTACGTTGACAAATTCGTTCCTAACAAAAACAAGTCTCTCGCAATATTTTTCAACAGACAGCCAAAAATCAATAGCCTTCGAGCAGAAAAAGAAATTTCTAAGTTCCTACACGATGTGTATTTGCTGTATTGAATAAATATCGGCACGAAACTGTTTCAACCACCTACATATATAAATACCAAATGCTTTTCTTAATTTCCTGTGAATTTTCATACAGGTTTCGAGATCAATCATTTAGGAAAGTATCACTGGAAGATTCTTTATCATACTGATCTAATTTATCTCGCGATTTAAGGATATCTTTTACTTAAGGAAATCCTCTTAACTACCGTGCGCTTTGCAGAATAGCTCTTTTGTTCTCGTTATTCGAAGAATGATATAATGGTTGTCCCGAGTCCATTAGCAATTTGGAGCAACCGCTTGGGTTTAAGAAATTGTAAGATTTCTTTCCCATTCAGCCTGAATGGGAAAGAAATCTTACGAGATAATCTTACAAGAAATCACTCTTACGAGAAATTGTACAAAGCAGAATAACAGATAAAAGAATATAAAGCAGAATTCTACGTGAGTATTCATACCACAGCAGTTGATATTATTTTAATGCCATATAAAATATAACGAGCTATTTTTCTATCTTTCTATTTTTCCATTTTTCAGCGGGCCTTTTCTAGTAAAAGTATTTTAAATCAGTAGCACAAATCATACTAAAAGCATTCTCTTTACCCTTTCAATATTTTTTTTCCCCTACAAAAACTAACAAAAAACTTTGACCGGGGATAAACGTATGTGCTGCCATCTCGAGTTATAATTTCGCATTACGAACGCTGTCAATTAATTGTTGGAATATTACGGCCATTTTTAGTTACGAAATTTTTTTGTTGGTTTGCCTTTTGATCCTGATGAAAAATTTAGAAAACTTCTAGAATATGCATTAAGAGTTACTTGGGGGTAATTACCCAGTTATGACCAATAATAATCTTACCTCAATTTAGCAGGTCTGTTGAGATATTTTGAACAATTCGACCTTACCTTTTGGGGCTTTTTTTGGATGGACTGTGTTTGTCACAGAGCACAGTCAGTACAACAGTATGATTTGATGAAACCATCATTTCCAGGTAAGAGCTCAGGTCTGAACCTAATCTTTGAAATGTTTGGGAACAACAGTTGAGAGCCTGTATCTTTCTCAGTGGTGTCAACCACTCACAAAGATACAGGGGCTCCTCAAACAAATGGTGTAGTGTAATACGCCCTGCTCTGCTCCAATCCCTAGTCTGCTTTTGTCCTGCTCCTATCACAGTCTGTTTCCCTCCATCCAATATAGCAAAAATATAAATTTAAAAATGTGTATCAATATATATTTAAAAACATAAATATTAATGTCAAGTTACCACTTGTTTTAATCAGCACGAAAACAAGCTTATAGAGCATCATTGAAAAAAGAAAAAACATCTCCCACATCACTGTCCATCCCCTCCAATAGTTTGTCTAGTTCTTCCTTGAATTTATTCAAACTACCCACTTCCACGGCAATAGATGGAAGTTTGTTCCAACAATCATCCACCCGCTGGCTGAAGGCAAACTTCCACACATCCATTCTGCAAACATCCTACCTCAGTTTGGATTTTTACCCCGTCATGTGTATGTAGTCTGAGCAAGAGAAAGAAATCCTATCAGCATTGAGTTTGCACAATCCATTCAAAGCCTTAAACACCTCAATCAGATCACCAAGCAGGTATCTAGTCTCCAGATGCTGCAAAACTGTTTTATATTAGCAACGGAATTGGTTTCCATGGAGACTTCTTCCCGAAGTTTTGAATGTACACTCTTGTTTTTCTAACATGCGATAGTTCTGACGTTTATTTCTGAGAAAAAGACTTAACAGATTTTGTTATTGACGACGACCCAGGTAAAGTTGTCATCCATGTTTAAAAGCACGGCATTCTGTCCTAGGGTTCATCAAAGAGAAAGACATCGATCATGTGCGAAAATCGACATCACTATTCCATATAGATGGATATAAAATAAAATTAACAGGAAAAAAGTTACATTTATTTTGTCATTTTCTTCCATAACTAAGATTCAAATTTATGGGGCGTTAAATGATATTGATACCATTTAACTATTTTCTGTATGTCGGGATATTTCTTAAAAACAGATGTAAGCTGGTTAAGATGGCTTTTCTTTGGTATCAACTTAGAATGAAACAGAGTTTACTTCAAGCAGAGAACTTGAGCCCTCGTGGGAAGCGCCGTTGGTAGAATCCTAAAGACCTAAGTTCGAGTCCAGTCGACGACGTGAGGAATTTTATGGGCCTTTTTCACAATGTGGATGAGTTAGTCGGTCTCAGGCGAGGATAGCGTGGTTTTTTCTCCACGAAAACTTGGGTTTTTCATCCAACAAACAGAAAATCGACCACAGACAGCAGACACGGGGCAATATGGCCTTAGTCGCTGATGCTCCTAAAACCCTACAACAACTTCAAGCAGAGAACTTGATGCAGACTTACAGAGGAGTGGAGCATGATTTCAGTGTCCACATAACAAAAACTTGTAATAAGTGTTCCCCTGAGGTTTACTGATGTTATTAAAGCACATCGAGGTTACATTCTTATTAAAAAAATTTTGTTCTATTTCTTTTATTTGCTTTCCATTTTTATATGATAATTTTTTATTTAAAAAATTGGAAAATGGACTTAAGTTTTATTTTTAAAATTAATAATTACTTTATACTTTATTTTTCTTAATAGCTAATAAATGGAAATTTATTCAGTCACCTTTTTCTTCTCTTCTAAATGCACAAAAGGGCATGGAAATGAATGTCACGTAATAAACGTATTAAAGTGGTTATATGACGTCAGAAACATCACAACAAGGGCATATGTTCATCAAAAGAGTGCGTGTAGGTGTTACCTTCCTAATGGTATACATTTTCTTTTCGTATTCGTGAAAAGACCTCATTGAAAGGTTGGGCAAGATCGCATCCTTAATTTAAAAATGTAATTAAAACTTCCAGTTCTAAGAAGAATAAAACAGTTCTAAAACTTGATTTTTAGAGTTATCTAAGAAAGCGTCTTAAGTATATTCTGTTAAAATGTCTGAATGGATGAATCGGTTTTCGAGTCATTCAAGTTTCAGACAGAAGGAATAGCCTAACGCATGCAAAGTAAGTAAAGGCTTGAGAACCTCGTTATCAGTTTAGCTTTGACTTGCATCATAACCACGCTGCAGCATTTCCTCACATTTTATTAACGGTGTAATAACCATCTTATAAACTGGCACCATTCTCTATTTGGCAGCTCTCAAAAGGTTCCATTTAAAGTTATTTTTTTCTCGCTTCCTCTGAACTATAACATCTATTTCTATACAATGCCCTTTGATATTTATGAAGAGTTTTATTTTTGATTTTTATGTGGAATAGGCAAATCTGCGAAGAACGTTCCAATTTTAAAGAATAACACTACGTTCTGAATGCTTACATCAATGGAAATACTGCGACTCTTCTGAATAAAATGAAGTCTAAGAATTGGAAGTGCATCGAAGTGGTTAGAATTTACACATCAAAATTTTAATTCAACTCGAGATAAACGAGTTTGCTGTATTGTGACCTTTACCTCCAATAACCATATTCACAGCCATCGTGAGGGATAAGGTCTCTCCAAAGTCAATAACGTTTTATTTTTTATAATTGTAATATCATGTGATGACTCTTGTAAAAGCTAACAATATGGAACCTAAGATATCTCCCATCCCAAACAAAATTTCTGGGTACATCACTGTCTAAGGTCTTTGCAGTATTCCCTGCAATTTAAATTCGGCTGCCCTTAAAAAACACACGAGGGGGCAAAATAGTCCAAGTGCTATTCTGTACGAGGTGTGACCATAAAGTTCCTGGACTGGTACAATAGAAAGAACACAAAGTGAAGGAGCACCTGATTGAATACTCCAAATTCTCCTGACCTCAATCCAGTTGCACAACTTTAGAATGATTTGGAATGGGACGTGAAGCATATGAACACACAACCGTCATATACAATATATATATATATATATATTTATTTATTTATTGAACAGTATACCATGGGAATCAAAAGACAAATGAAATGCTTTTTGTCCGTTGCACTGATCCAGAGATATGTAATCCACCTTCCACTGTCTACACGCTAACAGCTGCTTCTTTATACATTTGTAAGGAGTTTATAGATTAGTATTGGCTCATCCTCTTCCACAGTCAGAAATTCAGTCGTGGGTTTCTGGTTGTAAGACGACTGAGACATCTCATATGACATAGCAAGAGCGGAGGAAACAGTTACCAGCACAGATAGAAACTGGCTGGGTACGGATATCTGCCCCCCCCCCGCCCCTCACTCCCTTTCATCCAGAAGTGAGGAGTTCGCAAAATATCTGTTCTTCGTCAGAAACTGCAAATGACAAAATCTGATTGAAATAAATCAATTGTTTGTTCCAAACTGTTATTCTTATGGAATTTGTTTTTAAAGTAATATATAAGTATGTTTAAATAATGTCTCTCATTTTTCGTTCAAAGAACTTTCTCCAATATTCACAGTTTCACTTTTATGCGCTGTAGAACATAGCCCAGTATTTAAATTGAATTCATAACTCATCCGAAATATTTATCAAAGTCGCTCTCGCTTGGCCATCCACGAAATAAGACATGATTTTTTTTCACCTGCTAGGCACAATATTTACTTTTCGTGGCAACAAGATTTGAAAGATCCAGTTACTCAATTGAAAGTCATAAATTTACTGCTGAGATCTTAATCCTTGTTTGAATTAATGGAAGAATCCTTGACGAGACAGGCCATCTGCTGAATACTAATTTACATATCTACAATCCCACGCCATAAATATCTTTCAATTTATTCAGAGTAAAAGTAGAAATGACAACTTATGAGTGATGAGTTCCCTGTTGTTCAACAAAATTTGTTTCACCTGATCTGTTGTGTGGAAAATGAGTTTTCTTCCGTTTTTTTTTTTATTTATTTAACAAGAACGAAGCCTTATCTCATTCAACTTGTTTGAATGAGGTAAGGACTCGAGAATAACTTATAAATGAAGCTTGTTCTACTTCTTTTAGTTTCGAAGTTTTTATGATAAATCGGAGCCAAAATTTGTTGATTAATGTTTTTGCCATCAATGAAAGGAGGAGGAAAAAGAGGATATCAAATTCAGTCAAAAATTCTCTTACCTGGCAAATTCAGTTTTTTGGCAATAAATCCTTCTAAATTTTTCTGCACTTATAGCAATTATTACGAAATTCCCGCAAGGGTTTTCACAATTTTAGGTGTATTTTTTAACAAATTGATGTACCAATAGGAAAATTAGTTGAAATGATCTATAATATGTACGAAACTTAACTAAAAAGTAATTTTTATACATATTAAATAAGTTTTAGCTAACTTTCCTACTGATATAAGCTCTAGAGACGTAAAGCCTTGCTATAAACTAGCTTAATTGCATTTAATTGATGTACTCGATGTCCGCACGGGTTAATGGTCATTGTAAAACAAACCAATTACTAGCAATTAAATATTTAGATGCTCCAATTCTAGCTAACAGTAATAGGAATCGTACAGTTGGGTAGCATAAGATCTCTCTCTCCTTAACACGATACGAGGTGATCAAAAAGGTCTCGGACCGAACTAAGATATTTAGGAAATGATGAAGCTTACCGGCCATTCGGATGGCCCTTCTTCGAAGAAGTCTCGTTGTTAGTGCACACACCGATTCCAACACTTCTCAATTTCTGGGAACATTCCTGATCAGCTACTTTTGGAATTGCTGATAGGTCCATGTCGCCTTCTGAATAATTTTCTCAGTTGTTGCAGGGCATTTTCCTGATACAAGTGCCAATTCCGTGAAACCTACTTTTCCAGCTGTTTACTGTTCACTGGACCTAGGATACTCCTGTTTTGTGGTATCCCTGGTTCAATGTTTGACAAATTGGAACAAATTCCCAATGAACAATGCTCTGTGAGTCAAAAAATACGATAAGTGATCGTCACACTTCATTGAGCTTGTGATGCTTTTTTGGGGCATTGGAGAAGAAAGAATCTTTCATTGAGAAGACCGGATCGAACCCATACACCCACGATTCGTCACTAGTAATGATCAACTTCTGACATTGAACTTCTGACCTGCGAGAACTTGGTGAGGATGTGAAGCACAAACTTGGTTGAACGCGTCGCATTCCCAAATCTTGTGTTAAAATTCATTGACATGAAATACTAGTTTAACGAGAAACTTCGTGGATAATTAAATCTGATCAGATCATGAACGTGAGCGATTATATACTTGGTTTTTTCAACTGAACTTTTTGATCTGATTTCACCCAATATACAATTTTAATACGATTGAGACTAGCTAATACAGTTTAACTTATACTGCTTAAACAGTGACATTTGGTTCTTTTTTTAATGAGGATTTAAAATTGTAATTAAATGGTCTGGCTTTTTTTATGATTTTCTGGACGTGTAGGAAACAATTTCTTATTTGTAAGAAGATTCTTTAAGAATTAAAACCATTAACTGGTTGTAATTATTTCGTTTCCATAGAAGATCTTTTCCCAGAAACAAAATTCAACATTATTTCATGTTCAGTGTGTACAAAACACATTCTCGTGTTTTGTTTTTCTGGTTGTAGACAAAACAGAACCGCAATATACGCCATAACACATTATACGCATTATTCTAATTAACTGGGAAGGTATAACCACACGAGGGAACAGGCTCTCTGTCATTAAATAATAGACCAAGATGAAAATATCAGACTTAAGTACAATGTTGTCTAGCTAATTACCATGTCTATACATGCACGTTGTACACTCTAATATTCATGAAAGCATAATAAATAACATGATGAATAACATTTGCGGTAAAATATAATATAAATATGACTGTCTTGTCGATAACCTTGCTATCATGTACCACAACTTTTATGGAATTAAAATTCAGTCTTGATAGAACCAGTATTAATAAGCCCAGCAGTTAGTACAATACTTATATTACCCAATTCGTGTTTAATATTCTATGTTTATTAAATAGACAAATGCTGCGCCTTCTGTCGCTCAACTCGGAAACTACAAACATAAATAACAAAAAATGCAGACAAAATTAAAAGGTGGGGTGAATAAACCGCTTGTACCAATTGCAGTAAAGTTTGATGCTGTCTTTGCGAAGATTTTTTTTTCCCTTTAGATTTGTTACAACACTAATTTAAACGATTAAGTCTCGTCTTTATTTTCTCGCAAAGTGTAGTGCGTCACTAATCAATGCCTCATTATATCCTCTGCTAATTAAAGTCGCATTCTTTTGAATATTTCCGCTGTTCTACTTTCTTCCGTGTCAGCTATTCAGGTGTGCACAGTGAACTCCAAATAGTTAGCCTTGGCTGTTTTTATCATCCAGTTAATTAGTCTTTTTGCATTAATTAACCTACATCCACTCTCTTGCCATTGTAAGTCACGCGAAACGATTCTCATGAATCGTTATTAAAAGTCTCGTGAGACTTTTCTGTATCACTATAAAAGCCACCGACCCGATGAAGCAGTCAGTTGAGTTATACGGGTCGTATGGTAATAGGACCCGTAAAACTCGACATGTATGAATCACCCTGAAGAAGATTTACAGTATTATTAAACATGCATCTATTTTGGTTGCAAGATTTGTGATCAGACAAAACTTGGACTCCACGTTTGAGTCCAAGCTAACTCGGAAAAATTTTAAAATATTTTTTCCCTGTTCTTATAATGTGGTGAGAACCGTGAAACCACAATGATTACTATTTCTGCATGACAAAAAAACAGGGATGCCCAGAAAAAACAAGCACAGCATCAAATATCCTAACATATCATCTGCAGTATGGCTTGTTCTTCCACATAATGAAGACCTGTCCATACCAGATCCCCAAAATCATTGCATAAAGGAAGTAAGATGGACATTGCGAAGATTCGTGTGTTGCAGACTTTGCTGCATCTATTTCAATAGATTTGGACTACCAACCAACCTCAAATTTAAGTTTAAAACCAGTTTTGCTGCACAGTGGAAATGAATTCCCATCAGGTCCTCTACTTCATCCTGTTGGCTTGAAAGAAACGTGAAAATATGTCCAATAAATATATCCAAGATCCTAGGTGCAATAAATTATCATGCATCTGCTTGGAATATCTGTGGTTATCTTACGGTAATTGGAATGTTGTTGTTTTCTGATGGTGAACGGTCTTTCGACTGAAAAATATTACATTGTACAAAGAGCAAGGAATTTTTACCAGATACTGTATGTAGAGATGAGAGATTCAAGATATGAGAGATTTCAAAAGGTTTGCGAACGAAAACTAAAATAATTAAAAAAAAGCTTCAGGTATATTATAAGGATAAAATAATAAGAGCAGCAACACTTGACTTATTTTTGCATGAAAGTTATAAAAAAATATTTAGTTCTAGAAAGACAAATATCGTTTTATTTACAGCAATGAGGACTAATCGTCGCAGCCTCAATTCATACAATCTCAACAAAACAGAACATGTGAGGAACCTGCTGGAAAAGGACATTTGATTCCACGACCATCCACCTGACAATGCGAGGCCATTACTGGACACATTGTTGAATGCATGGGTAGCTCTACCACAAGACACCTTGTGGAATCCATCTGAAGACGGTATACCGACTGAATTAAGAGAGGAAGGTAGCCTCACGAGGTATTATGTAGGCGTTGCTAATGTACAAATTCAACTCAGTGTATTCAACTCAGTGTATCATATGCAGACACATTTAATTTGTATCACCTGTGACAAACCTAAGGTAGTACCCATAGTCATCCAGAATACAGTGAAGTAAATCTCGGATATCGACTGTTAGCTACAGTCAATTGAGCTAGAAATCAATCCATTCAAATCAGATGACCTAAAAGGAAAACGATTCCTCTACCATTTACTATTAGTGGCGTTTTAAACGGGCACGTCATTATCAAAGAGATAATGACGTTCTCAGCTTGGTATGGTACAGAAACCTTTCCTTCCAACATCATTTTAGAGAAGCAAAAAATCTCTAGCTGCTCTTTGGACTACTCGACAAGAACTGGTTGGATTTCATAATATAAAACTAATCACAAATATATAGAGTTGCATCGCCACGGTTTCTCTTTATGCCTAAGAAATGTGGGCATCGAACTCCACAACATATCTGAAACAGTACATCTCGTTGGAGTATTGGATATTAAGCTAGCTTAATCGAATAGCTGGAAATCTTCATCACCATCTCTAAAGCAGCTTTACCCCACTCTTGGAAACAATCCCGTGGCTTATAATTACCACCCGGAATATCGTCACCCTCGCTAAACTTATAACGGGAAGACTTGATGCTCCAGTCATCCATTAGCTCAGCAAACAAACTTACAGAATTACAGAAACAGGAAGCGCAGATACATACTTCCGTTGACCAGCTAGAACATGATTGGGTAACATGTTCACAACTAACGCACTCAGATTTGTCAATGGTATGGGCATTGAAATGTATGGATGGTATGGATCTTCGAAGGGTATGCGAAGATAGAAGTTACAGAAAAATGGTTTTTGAAGAAAACTGCTAAGCTACAGTTCTAAAATTGTTGAATTCGATTAAGAATCGAATTCAACAGTATAAAAATTTAATTTCTTGGAACATAAATATTCTCATAACATTTTATTTTAATTTAAAATTTAATTTAATTTAAATAATTTTAAATTCTCTGTTACCATTGCACTACGAGTTCATCGATTCAGATTCCAACCTTTTTGAACAATTGTAATTCAGAGTGAGATTTTCTTTCTATTGTAATGATTGCATATTTTCATAATTCGAGAATGAAGTCAAAATGAGCTGTAAAGTTCGAATACTTTTTTCAAAAAGTAAATTTTGTTTTCATCTTAATGATTTTGGATTGGCACAGTGTGGTTGCAAAAAGATGATTCATTTTGATGAGTGATTATTATAAAAAATATATTTCGAGTACAAAATGCTCCTCTATCGCAGTAGTAAACACCAAAATACCTTGTTCAACAGAACACGCAAAAAGCATGGTGTAATTTGTGAAGCTTCCATAAAGCGAGAAAAAATTGGTATGGTGGTGTACCATAGAATAACGATGAAATGAGGAGACAGCGAACAACTTCGGACATTTATGAGGGTTGTATAAGAGTTACCAAAAAGGTCACATTACAGAAGTCAATACAAGATGCTCGAAAATATGGTTACATGATATTAGTACAGCGTATGATCTCCTCCAACGACTAAAGAGGCCTGACAGCGATGAATCACGCTCAATATAAGGGTGTCTATAGGATTCTGGAGCAACAAATCCCATTCACAGACCTTAGCTCACCAAGGAGAAGATGGCTGTCAGTATGCAATGAGACGCCCAAGCGTCCTACACATGTCCGATAGGATTTAAGTCTAGTGATTGTGCTGGCCGCTTCAGTCGTCGGATTTCTTCAGTTTCAAGATACCTCCCCCCACACACACACACACTTGGTTTTTTCACTCCGTGGCCGAGTTAGTCGGTCTCAGGCGTAGAAACCTGGACAAAAAACCCCAGGAAAGGTTTTTCGTCCACAACTCGTATTTTTATAGACTTGAATAATTTGCATAATGTGCAGCTCTGTAAGGTGGTAGATCGATTTCTATTGGACACTCGGAATTTGCACACCAGGATGCCTATTATATCAAATATTCGCCTTCAGCGACACTATTCACAATAAAATATCCACGAAAAACATTTTGTTCTGTTAATTTTGTCGAGCAGTGTAGTTGCATCACCGATCGAAATAATATGCTCATGACGTGTGTGTGTTAATAATAGTTGGGATGTTTATTCTCTGCTATGTGTTGTTATTTAATTATTAAACCCTCAGTAATTAAGTAGTAACATTTCCACGTACTGCATATATGTCATAACTTATTCTTGAAAAGTAATATTAGCCTACTTCGTATAAAGGGCGTTAGTTTTCCCAGTACGTGTTTAGATAACCCCCATCAATTATCAACAACCATTAGGAAGTCTGCACAATAACTAGATTATATCTTCCGCGCCTTAGCTCAAGTTAAACACCCCAGTCTTAATCTGGATAGTTTCCCTGCTCTCGGTGATGCGCAAAAGCTAATCACCAACTGCAGTGAAACGCTGTGCTTGAAAGATCACAGAGATATAATGAATGTACAGTCATTTGAAAGGTAAACTATAAGGAACCCCACTTGATTTGTCTTTAATTGTGACAAACTCTTTGAATAGATGTCACAAGAGATCCTTTGTTTATAATAATCATGTTACTCCATGATGATTGCTATGATGCTCGTTTCAGGGGCCGATGTAGGGGGTGGAGAGATGAGGAGAGAAACCCCTTCGAAATTTGGAAAATATTTTAGCATCTCATAAGGTATATTAAAGACCTTATGAGATGCTAAAATAAAAACTAGTACCGTACAGGCTCGATTATAAGATCAAATCTAGAACCGTATAGGTCCGATCATAAGATGAAATCTAAACGCTTTCCGTTCGCGCTTTGATTTACAGTGACTGATTACTTGTACTGAAAAGACGTATTCGTTGATCACATTCTACTCTTCATGCGCTCTTACTTTGCATTTCTCTCTTAGGCTCATTCCTCATTGTCATAATTCGGTTTGTTTGCTATTTTATGGAGATTCGCTTTAGCCAATCCCTCATGAAAATCTCATTCTACTTTTCAAAAATGAAAAGAGAGCTTCTGAGATCATCAAGCTTTTACGTGTCCATTACAAATCAAACCCTCAAGATAAAGAAACAATAATGATTATCCTTTATATAACGATGACTGAAGACAATGAACCATTTAAAGCTATTGATCGCTGTTATTTGTTTTTCCTGCGTTCGTGTAATAAACAAGATCGGTGTGTAAACAGTAAAGAAAACTAAATAAAATATTTATTTAGTAGAAAAGCAAACGTAGTACACCTCGTATACCATCCCGTGGAAAGGTCACAATAGTAATTTTCATTCTTTGTAAGAGCACGAGACATCAGGGTGAAAGAACTCATTTATAAACAGTTCGTTGTCATCTTACATCAACGTCAACAGCAATATTGCTGCTGATGCAGTGTAGTGGAGTGAAATCGGGTTTTCCTTCTTGGTAAAACTCCATTATCCACAAAAGAAACAACAAAAAAATAATAATAAAAAACAGTAAAGTGACAAAAGTAGTGTTGGATGCAAGACTAAAATAAATCATATTTAAAATGAAATGCACTACATTGTTTCCTTTATTACACTGCCTTAACTTGTTGAACTTATGTTCAATGCTGGAAATTCTTTAGTAGTATTTGTTCTGAATTCTAATAGAGCAATTCTAAACTCATTATTTACGTTTGGGCTACTTTTTTAGGCACGCCTGTTTCACCATGTCCGTATGTCAGTCCGCATGTAATAACTGGACTTCCAGGAGACGGATTTTCATGAAATTTTATATTTTGAACGACTATCCGTATATTGTAGCTGAAACACTAAGATATTCTGTTGCTGCCATGCTCATGTTCACGTACAAAGCAACTTTTTGCCTTTGCCTTTTGCTAACGCGCCTGAAATGTAACGCACTGCATACATTAACTAACTTGTTTTTAAAACTTTCGTTAATTTCTGTTCCTATCAGACTTTTTTTTGGACTTTGATTTTTGTTTAGATATCAAATAAGCTTGAAAATTTTGTCAAGACGAGTATCCCTGGTTACTCGTGCAGCTATCAGAGCTCTCTAATCATCATTAGCAACTACCATCACTTGGTGGTTATGTACATTTTAAACTTACATATAGAACCTTTCAATAAGTATTGTACCGGTGGCGTTTTTCCTTGAAAAATAAATATCTGTTTGTTTAATAAAGTCATCTTTAAAAAAAAGAAAACAAAGCATATAAATAAATTAGAGTTCTTTAAATATTAAAAAGGAAGAAATTAAAGTTTTTTTTTAACATGTTACTGAAATAATTAAAGTTTTTTTTTATAAAAGATACGCTACAATGATACACACTGGTCAAAAAAATACCAATCTTTGTTCACCATCGAATAACCGCAAGTGTGCGGCTCAGCATCTATAAGGTGTTTCAGTGCGTTTTGGTCTAACTGAAACCATTCTTCCAACAAAATATCGCGTAGCTGCGTCAAAGTTGAAGGAAAAGGACTTCGTTGCCGAATTGCTCTCTCCAGCATATACCACATATTCTCAATAAGATTGAGATCAAGTGAATGTGGAGACTAGGGAAGATGCTGGAAATCCGTGTCATGTACTTGTTCTCCGAATTATTCTTGCATGATTCTGGCACGATGCGCTTTGCGTTGTCATCCATAAAGTGGCCATCACCTTCAGGAAAAATAGCGCAGGGTGCAGTAGATCAGATACAAAATTCAGGTACTCCCTGGATGACATTCGACCTTCCACTGTCATCAACGGACCTAGTGCGTGTGCCAAAAAACATTTCCCATACGATGATACCACCTCCAGAAGTTGGGTTGTCTTAACAAGGCAAGCAGGGTCCATCGCTTCGTGAGGGTCTCGCCACACTCACTGCCTTCCATTAATGCAAACCAGTGTATGGTGAATCGTCTGACCACATGACTTTCTTCCATTGTTCCACTGCCCAATCACAACATCCCGACATCACTGCAAGCGGATTTTTCTGTTTTTTCTCTGAAACAAGTGGCTTCCGAATAGAAATTGAGTATTGGCTGTTTAAGTATTGTGCTTTCTACCACATTTACGCCTTTGAGATGTGGAAGAACCGCTTGCCTTCCATTCATTAAAAACCTTTGAGGTGGATGCTTTTATGAAACCAGTTGCGTCTTTCTTTTCTTGAATCATGGCTCCTGCTAAACGTGCACCCATCATAAGACCTTTTTCAAAGTCTGATAGATTATCTGCCTTCAGATTAGTGCAATTGAACAGCCTGCGCACTCTTTAAACTCAAAGAGGGAACACACCATCATCCCGCTTCCCAGTTTTTCTTTGCATCTATTTGCGCATTTATTTTCATTTCTTGTCTGTGACTGTTTTTAATATAGAGGTTCGTATATTTTTGGCCAGTGTGTATATTTTTTATGATTTATAATGTTTGCCAACCTTAAGTGCTACTCCTAATCTGAAAATAGGTTGAAAATCGCTGTGTTGTCTTTATAGTAAGTGATGGCTTCTGCATCATTGAATTCCTATTCGTATGCGTAGATCTCAGCTTTGGAAGACTTGTTTCTTTATCCTATACTTTTATTTGTTCTACATTTTTGTGATAAAGATTATTTTGTTGCAAACGTTTTGCTGGTTTCTTTCATAAAATTCACCCACAGCTGTATTTATTAAACTTTTCTGTTTGAATTACAATATTTTTTTCCATTAAAAGCTCAGTTTTCTAATGGTTTCGCAACAGATGCTAATGGAAAATGGATTTGGAACTGCATAACAGCCCATGAAGTAAAGGACCATTTCTAAGAGTAAGCGATTTTCAGAAGACAGCTATTTCAATGCTGAATCACATTTAATAATAAAATATGATTATTGATTCGTTTTTCAGGTAGCAGTTCTGAAAACACGGACTGCACTCGTAAATGAAGGAATCAATGAGCCATTTTGTCACTTAATTTTTCAAAAGAGAGAGGGGGAAACCTCGCTTTCATGTGATTAATATAATTTGAAATTGCAATATCTGCTTTCTAACCCAAGGAGCAAAATCAATACCTATAAAGATTGTAATGGATGTCTTTTACGTTTCTGTATTTAAATATTCATAATGCGGCTGCCTAGTCTATTAGTAAAGTAATTTCATAAGGTAAATAAAATGATCATTTTCTATTGGCTATTTGGTATTTACATTGATGTTTAGAGAGACCAAGAATTCTTCTACTTTATGAGAAGTGAATGATCGTTTGTAGGTCCATGGAAAATACAACTTAACTATGCAGTAAAACCCGAGTTTCCGGGAGAGAAAACCATGCTACCCTCGCCTGAGACTGACTAATTCAGCCACGTTGTGAAAAAGACCCTTAAAAATTCCTTCCATCATCGACAGGATTCAAACTCTAAGTCTTTTCTATCCGGTGTGGTGAGGACCGTGATTATGTCAACATGTGCTACCCACGAGGGCATGTGACGAAGTGATTTCTTATTTCATTTATCTATTTCAAATAGATCTCTTAAGATCTATTAAGATGTGTTGCCTCCATTTTTAGTACTGTGTATATTTTAACAGGGTATATTATTTTTTGGCAACAAATTTAATTTACGCCCAGTATATTTCAATAGAAATTCATCTTCAATACCATACAATTTTGTTCAGAATTGAAGAAGACTTTGAATGGCACATTTACATTTTGTTTGGATGGATCCTGGCTGGATGGATCCATGGATCCATCCATGGATCCATCCAGCCAGGTGTCAACAATACAGGCTGTTGGTGGCAGTGTTGTAAGTGTTCCCGTGGTGCACATTGGCCCCCTGGATATCAGTAGAACAATATTTGAATGCCATATTATCTGTTAATTGTTTCCGACTGGTTCCAAGAACATGAGAGTGAATTGAGACTACTGCGGTGGCCTCCCCAGTCAACAGATCTTATTCCATTCGAGCACTTACAGGAATAAAATAAGTTATTCGGAAAAGCGATTCGCAGCCATCTAATTTTCAACAACTATGGAGAACAATTCAGTCAGTATGGAGTAGCATCCCTCTGCCACGCTTTCCATGCCTGGTTGAATCCATATCATGACGAATCCAGGATGTTCTGAGAGCTAAAAGGGATCTACTTGCTATTAAGTGCGTGTACTTAAGCAAATGGTGTTATCAGTTCAAGTATTAGCATGATGCACGATGCAAGGAATCAAACTTTTATTGCAAAATTCAATCACACATACTTCTATTAAAGAATATTGATTACACCATTCTGCACTGTTTTCGATGTTGTAACCTAAAAGATGTTTTAACTCATTTTTTCTCGCGGATTTCAGAAATGTTATTCTTTTTTTTTTTCCTTTTATCAAGTATTCTTTTTTTCATAAATCACTTACGTTTATTTCATGAGTGCATTATTGAATGTTAGGAGTAAATGCTGGGAATTTGTAAACTAAGTCTTCACATGTTGCAACACTGCTTTCAGTCATTTGTTTCTTGTCCTTGAGAGCTCCATGCAGCAATGTTTATCAGCACGAGCTCAGTTTATTTTTGAGGTTATCGTGTCAAAGTTGTGCTGAAAAGTGAGTGAAATGTCTTCACACAAGTGTTTGAACAATCCGAACTTATTTTGTTATATTTGTGGAAGTCCTCAAACAAAGACAAGATATTACAGAATTTGTAAAAAAATGTGTCTTATTTTGGAGTGAAACTCGGTGACAAAGATAAACAATGGGCTCCACATAAAGTTTGCGTCACCTGTGTTCAAGTATCGAGGTTGTGGAAAATGATAAAAAGAAGGCTATGCCATTTGCAATCCCCATGATTTGGCAGGAACCTACAACCCGCTGTGGTGACTGTTACTTTTGCTTAGTTAATGTAGAAGAATACAATGCAAAGAGTAAGAAGAGCATCGTGTTATCCTAATATTTTATCTGCCATTATACCAGTCCCACATGAAGATAATACCCTCCACTTATATTGGAGATTGTTGCAGCAGAGAGTGCTGAACGTGAAGCTTCTGAAGATGAAACTGAAGTCTACACGCCTGAAGACATTGAGTCCAGCCCTCAACTGTTTTCACAGAATGAACTCAATGATCTGGTAAGAGATTTAAATTTACCAAAGGAATATACAGAATTTCTTGGTTCTAGATTTAAGTCAAAAAATCTTCTAGCACATGGAACGTTTTTCTTACAGTACAGACTCAGAGAACGAGAACTGGTTCCCTGCTTTTCTGGGGACGCTTCTATGGCTTTTTGCAGTAATATAAATGGCTTAATGAACCGTTTAGTAATTAGTTAAAATTCTACACAGTGGAGACTTTTTATTGACACATCAAAGAGGAGCCTCAAAGGTGTGTTGTTCCAAATAAATATAGGATCAATTCCAGTAGCTCACTCTGTGCATTTTAAAGGAACATATGAGAACTTGAAGAAGTTGCTGACAAATATTAAGTGAAGAACATAGTTGGTTGGTCTGTGCTGACTGTAATGTGACAGGCTTGTTACTTGGACAGTAATCTGGCTACAATCGGGCAAGGAGTAAGCACTAGGATGTCAAGGTCTGGCCAAAAAGGCGTAGTTTGTTGCTTGGAACAAAGAACATAGTTCAAAAACCACTGGTAGACCCCAAAACTGGCCCCCTTCTTCCCTTGCACTTCAAACTGAGTTTGACAAAACAACTTGTGAAAGCTCTGCCTCAGGAAGGTCCCTGCTTCAACTACCTTTGTACTAAATTCGCATCAATCACCCAGAGAAAAATTCAAAATTTGTTCCTTTATTTTTGAAGAAACCTGACGTGATGGAAACGAACGGAAGTAGTTTTTGGAATGAGCATTAGAAAATGATTTGGACACACCATTTTCTGCGAAAACATCAGTGAATTTTTTTTCAAAATGGAGAGTAGCGTTATTATACACTAATTACCATATGTGTTATTGTTTACAGAATATTTTATGTCGTTACTAAAAGATTACTTGAAAATGGAATGAGAGAGAATAAAAGAATTCTATGGCTAGCTCTAAATCATTATTATTTTTAAACTATAAGTTCTGTACTTAAAAAAATAAAATCGCATTAAAATTGTGTTTATTCAGAATATCACGGCTTTGATTTTTGCATAAAATAGAATCTAGTCTTTGTCCATCCGTTAATATATAGACAGAATGAAATAATTGTAGTAATATACAGTATATATATATTTTAATCTCCTCATTTGCTGTAAATCGAAACACACGGACCTTTTGTCCATTACTAAAATTTCCAGCATAAACAAAACACTTATTTGGCACATCGATTTGGTAATAATCCAAACAACGAAACAAAACAAAGAAAATGCAAGCTCCACGTGTCTGATAACCTCCACTTAACGACCTAAACATACGTAGTGGAGGGATAGTTCATAGCCTACCAGAAGCCTCCTGGTTGGGGCCCTCCTATATCTAGATGGCGCTGGTTAAAGTCGGAGTTTTGTTACTTCCACTGAAATAGTACAATGTTTCTTCTGTATTGGTTGGACAACCTCGTTTCGTTTTGACAATCACATCATGGATTCAGCTGTTTGGCTCTGCGCATAGAAGAATTACAAATTGCAAAATACTGGTTGTTCGTGGGAAATATTCTTGAACGAACGTCCTCGTGTAGGAGAATATTCGCATTGTCTTCTGGAAGGTAAGGGATCTCTTACCAACATAGCCGTAAAATATATGAAGAAAATTCTACAAGAAGCCTTGTTTTTCAAGGAAATAATGAAGAATATACAAATAGTCAATGAAACAGTTATGGAAATAGAGATCATCTCCACTTACGTCAGTTAAACTCCATTGAGTGCCATTTAAAAACAAAGAAACTGAAGACACAACTGATGTGCAAGATCTCACATATTACCAACAAACGTACTATTGAACTGAAAATAGGGATTTAAAAAATAATGGATTTTATACGAGTAATTTATTAAAATTAACACATTGTTTGTTTGTAATCTTATTCAGCTTAAGCAAGTGAACATTTGCTGAATACAACCGATCCAGAAAGTGTACTCAGAGGTAGCGAGTCCTGGGGGAACGCTGCACGAACTACGCTCTCAGTCCATGAAAACATCGAGTGTTTTCTTTCTCTTCTTGCACATATATTGCAGCAGTTAGGATGAGCAGCTAGCCTAAGGCGATAAATCTCTTTTCTTTTCCGTTTGTTTCTCTCGAGCGATCCTCCATAACAAGGAAAACTCCTTCTGCCGGGAGCGTGTGCGTGGGTGTTTGTGCTTTCGTCAGAAAGTTTTACAAAATTACTGATCCATGGAATATTTAAACGAATAAATATAGACAGTTTCTGGTTACTGAATAAACTCAGTTTGTAACATTTGATAGCAGAATGATCGTGAAAATCGAAAAATACACAGACAGACCTCTACGAACATGAATTCCAAGTTATTGACTGTTGTTATGTTGTCATAAATTGTAATAAACTCATACATCATGCGCAAACCTGCTTCATCAGTCAGTGTTCTCTATTTGGAGATTTTTGTTTATGGTTGGTTTACTATTTGGAGATTTTTAGGGCAGTTACAGTTGTTATGGGGTTTCTGGTGCAAGGACCACTTAGGCCCTGTCAGAGACTACTTATGATGACTACAAGGGAAGCCGTCAATCATACAGTTGAATTTGTTTCAGAAAATAAAATAAGATTCAAAGAGATTTGCGCCACTACTGACAAAGGTTCTTGCAGATATGAAAGGAAACTGAATACAGATGGAGAGTTGTTGAACAAGGCACATTAAATGCAGGACTGTTAGACAAGGAGTTGTTTTTCAAAGCTAAGATAGCACTCTATGTGTCAGTGTACATTATGCTTTTTTGACTGCGATGCATGAAATATTTTATTGGGCAAGCTTTATGGCATGTAACTCAGCAGCTAGCCTAAGGAAGTGAAACAGAAACATTTGTATCAGGGATGACAGTGTGGGGGGATATTTTGTTTCCTTTTCCCCCCTTTTTTATTATTATTATTGTCTCCATTTGTCTTATTATACATTTAACTCAGGTTTTCTTAGGTGCCCTCACATCTATCAAGGCCCCACCTTTTGCCACCTGACTGCTATACTCTGTATAAATCACAGAAGATTCTCAAGACCTTGAGGGTAATTTCTTTTGATTCCCCTTAATCAGTTTCCAGGATTGTCTAGCCAAATTGTGTGAGAGCAAACTCTTAACTAGGCAAGCAAGGCGTATGTTGATCAGACTAACAAGACTCAAATACTCATTATACTCATTTCATTACTCCTGGATACAATTCCGTTTCTTATATTAACAATCAAATATACCACTTTCATCATTATGCTCTGTGTTCTCACCACTCTGTTACAATATACTTGTAGACCAGTCTTAACTTTCCTAAAGTCTCTACTTGTCACTAGTCATTCAGATAAACCAACAATCTTCATCAATAAACCATTACATTCAGAGTTTCTCATATAACTTACTTGTCTATAACTTTAAAACATATTCAAAAACTTTCTTTGTAAGTTTGCTACCCTTCCTAACACATTATGTCTTGTATATCAATCTCATCTACTATTCATTCCTTAGTTTCCCTTCCATTATACACTAACCCCTTTTAACATAATAAACTCTGTTAGTATTTCTACTTCAGAGATAAATTGTCTTTCTCTTTACTTTCTAATACTATCCCCTTTTCATTAATTATTATACTATTTCACTAACAGTCCATCTTGCTAACTTAGTGTACTTAATATATTGCTCACCTACTTCTATCTTTTTCTTTCCTTTCCAGGGAGGTTTCAGGCTTCCAGCTTAGGCTATCTTCTATGGCTCTCCTTCATCTGCTTTCTCCTGAATCTGCTTCAGATAGATTTCTGGAACTCTAGGCTGCACGGGTCTGGCGCCCTTTCTCCTGTTTGAATGCGCAACTGCTCCTTTACTAAAGATCATTCTGATGCATCTTGCTCCAAGAGGTCGTCACCTTTCCTGGCACACTTACTGTCTTTCATAACCCTTTTTCTTATCATCATTGCCCTTCCCGTTACTCCTACCATTAACTATTTTTTTTTTTTTCATTACAGTCTAGGCCCCTTCTTTCCCGCGCTTTCCCTTTTTGTTCCTCTGAACTCCATACCGCCCCTTCTGGCTGGCCCGTCCCCGTTCGGGACTTCAACCAATCTTCTCCTTTCTATTTAAATTTAAGTTCCGTTTCATTCGCTAATATCAATTTCCAATGCTGTCCCTTTAGCGCGTGATCCAACCTCCTTTTTGAATATCTTTACTTTCTTCCCAGGCCGTATGCCCCTTTGATGTCGACCGGCCACCTCCACAAACACTCATTTTCATCTCGCACCTTGCCTTCTAAAGAATACGAAACTCCATCACAGACAGCCAGACGCCAGTCTTAATTTGAAACCGAACATTTGAAGTGCACCTACTTCCTGTTTTGGTCTGATGGTGTCACCGATCAAAGGAAACGCTTCGATTAATCCGGTCTCCCCTCCTATTGTTTGCTCCCGAGCAACCCCTTTCACGCCTATTCACAAAAGACCCCCGCTACCTATTCCTGCTGTCCCTGTTTGTTTTCGTGTATATTGGGAGCTGCAAGTTTATCGGTCTGCTACTAGTTATTCTCACGCTTACCCCATTCCTTCATTAAATTTTCTCCTGATTTAATCTCACCTTGCGAAAAACCCACTATCTTTATTTTATTAAATTTGTAACATTTTTTTTTCATCTTTCAATATTCACTATATCTAACGTTTTTTTCTAATTAATCTCTTAGTTTGCGAAAGACAACCCAGCTATCGTCATTTAAATTAACTTGTACGTCTTATATCTTACAACAGCAGCTGTACCCACTTCACTGCCAGACTTTGACCCATGGGAAAATCTTAGTAAAGTGTGAATAATTTTCGGTGTGAGCAAAATATAGTTGTTCGATGTTGACATCGAAAAGAGCACCCTTGCCCCATTGCTGAAAGTAATCGTCACAAGGAAGTGTGAAGGTAATCCACAGGAAACCCAGGTAAGCAAGGTCTCTGAGGATTCTATGGAAGCGAACATTCCTGCAGGTACTGTAATAGTAGCCAAATATGATGGAAGGAGAGGCTTTTAATTTTAAAGCATAATCAAGCAGTTCTTTATTTTGATACCGAGGGGAGTTCATACGCCTCAACGTAAAGGCTTTGAACTGGAGACGTTCTGCATGCAAGACAATTTTAAATGCAGAATGTTGTTCTTTCAAGTTTAGCTTGTTGTCAAATATTAGACTGATGAGAAGAATACTGTTTACTATTGTCTAAGCTAATTGTAGCTTAAGTTCAGGGTATATCTTGCGCTTGTTACGGAAATGTATGGCTGTAGGTTTCTAGTGGGATAATCTATATCCATTCCGTGTTATCCACTGATCTGATCAATGTTGCTTATTGAGATTTGCAGATGTCTCAAAATGTGGTTCATGTTCTGGAAATGAACCACACTACAATGAACCAGTACACGGTAAGGTTATCAGCACAGAGGTATGAATCTATAGTGTTTAGAATACTGTTTGCAGTATTATTATTTGTTTTGCAAATAAAGTAGAACTGAGAGAAGAGCCTTATGGAGTTCCATCTTCGTTTATATAGATTTTGGAGAGAATCTGTCCATAGCGAACTTGGAAGGACCTATGTTGAAGTAAGTTTTGAATTAAATATGGTAAATGACCTCTTAAATCAATAGAATGGAGATTTCTTAGGATGCCATAGCGCCATGTGGTATCAGAGGCTTTCCGCTATGTCAAGGCATACCATGACTAGACGTTGAATTCTGATAAATGCATTTCTGATGTGTGATTCAGCTTTTACCATGAGATATAAGGATGATCTATTTTTCCTAAAACCAAGCTGGTTGTTGTTGATTACGTTTCGGAACTCAAGATATATGATGAGGCGATGGTGCATTATTTTTTCAAGGGTTTTACTTAAGCAGATGGTAAGGGAAACCGTTCTATAGTTATGAGGAACAGAATGATCTTTTTCTGGTTCAGGGATTACCCAGGATTTACTCCAAGAACTAGGAAATGTATGTTCAGAGAAGGCCCGATTGAAAAAGTTCAAAAATGAGGATAATGATTTCTGAATCAGATGTTTGAGTATAATATAATAAATCCCATCAGGACCAGCAGCACTGTTCCTTGACGTAGATATCGATTCTTGAAGTTCTGAAAGTGTGAGTAGTTGGTTATAAGGTAAATGACAGGTAGCTCTCAAGCTCAGTTTCGATCTCTCAGCTATGGCTTTTATTTTTTTATTATTTTTTTTATGTGGCCGTGGCAGACAATTCAGAGAACACAGCTGCTAAAGCGTTTGCAATATCTGCAAGGATAGGGATCTTCTTTCCAGTTAAGAAGAGGAGAGGGCAAAGTAGTAATCAGTTAGTAAAAAAGGAGAAGAAAAATGCAAGATCGCTTTCCTTTCTGAAACGAACTACCTTACTTTGGGTGAAAGGAAGAAAAAAATTGAAACTCAAAAACAGTTCTTCAGACACCATTTAAGAACTTCATTTACACTATAATTCCTAATCACCAGCTCATATGCACACGCCAGTGTGGCCACTACTTTTTGAACAACCCTCCTAACAAATTCGCTACTAAATTTATATTTATTAAAAACAAGAAGGTCATACATATGGACGGCTAAAACTCCTCTTCTTATTCTTTAAAGGCAATATGTATAACTTCAATGT
Source organism: Mastigoproctus giganteus (assembly GCF_048544385.1). Lineage (NCBI taxonomy): Eukaryota > Metazoa > Arthropoda > Arachnida > Uropygi > Thelyphonidae > Mastigoproctus > Mastigoproctus giganteus. The sequence continues at coordinate 45,243,264 of NC_143577.1, forward strand.
CTAATCTAACCGGAAATATTTCTATTTATTTTCGCATCTATTGCAAATGAAATATACTGATGAGAAGTTTCCTTTAGCTGCTCTTCGTACACTCCTGATTTCTCTTTACGTTTTACACAAAATTATCTGAGAAATGCTGCTTAATTACATGTAAATCTTCTTTTTGGACGAATCAAATAAGAATTGTTTTCTCAAACTTTTAAGTAAACGGTGTTTCCTTTAGAACTGCGAGGATTAAATCTTCGTGGCCATTGTTTCTCATTGAAGACAAATAAAGGATTTTTAGAAAAATACGGAGAGGTTTGCAGCTTTAGCTTTCCATAAAAACAATACGAAGCATTTGTATTCAGTCATTTATAATGAAAATTAATTTGTGGAGTGGAATAGAATGACAAAGCCATTTATTGGAAAGTTCTACCCTATAATGCTAATCAGATGTAATTTGAGGACCAATAAAAACAATATTAAAGTATAAATTCATTTCTTTACTTTGGAAAATGACGCTACATTGTTTTTATTGAGGGCGATTATGATCCACCATTTGCGAGAACCTGAATTTGCGCGAGCCGATAGAGGCAAATGGTGGAAGGCTGACCATGGATTTAACCAGTGGGGTTTCCAAGACCACAATCCAAAGAACCCTCCAAGGTAACAAGATGATGCCAAAAATCTTGAATGAAGATCAAAGAATGGGAAGGCTCCAAGTTTTTCGAAGATGTTTTTTTTTTTAAAATTGAAGATCCAGACTTTCTGGGTAACGTAATTACTTGCGATGAAAGTTAGCTGTTCCAGTACGACCCAGAAGCTAAAAGATAGTCAATGCAATGGAAGACAAAACAATCACCCAAACCGAAAAAAAAAGAAGCGAGAATGACAAAATAAAATATGAAACCATGCTTCTTGTTTATTTCGATATTAAAGGAATTATTATTGCTGAATAATTTGTCCTTGATTTTCAGAATGTGCACTTGGAAAGGTGACTTACATGAACTGCAAATCATCACATTCACAATGAATTTCCCCGGTACCTCACTATTTTCGAACACATTTGTTTAATAGCAGTGCCATTGTCAGAATAAAAACGTAATCGTCTTAAGTTAAGAATAAAGTTTTACATACTCAAGGAAGAGATTGTTTCAAGATATATCAACTATATCTTGAAAGAGAAAACCTTACAGTTCCTATTTTAAAAGCAGTTAACGAGTAAATCCTGCGATTTGGATTTCCAACACCAAGCATGCATCAAATAAAAAGTGTAATGAAACCTACGACTATTGCAATGGTCTTCGTATTCACAACACAGTAAACTCCTATACAAACGAGTTAGTATTAGTATTAGTATTAGTAATGGCCGCATGGTGCAAGAAAGTCTATGGCTTATGCTGCACCAGCCAAAAAAAAAAAAAAAAAACGAAAGCAATGATAAAAAAAATAAAATAAATAAATAATAATAATTAATAAAAGAAAAGGAAATTAAACCTATCATCCTATGCGCTTCCCTCACCCGAAGGTACAATCCAGATGACCTTTGAATTTCCCCAAACTGTCAGCCTCTACCACCCATGTAGGCAACTTATTCCAGTAATTTATAACTCGCTGGCTAAAATAAAACTTCCTGCAGTCCAATCTAAACATTTCCCCCCCGTAACTTGAATTTATGTCCCCTAGCATCATTTATAAGCTTGAAAATTCCGTCCTCATTCATTTTACTGATGCCTCTCAGAGCCTTAAACACCTCAATCAAATCTCCTCTAAGGTGTCTAGTTCCCAAACTCTGCAACCCACATATTCGAAGTCTTTCTTCATAAGGACGCCCTTTTGCCGATCTCACCAGGCGAGTTACCCGTCTTTGCACCCTTTCAAGAAGCTCGATGTCTTTCTTTAGGTGCGGTCTCCATACTTGAACACAGTATTCCAAGTGTGGTCTAACAAAAGCCTTATATAATGGGATTATCACGTCCCTATCTCTACTTGTAGAAGTTCGATAGATCACGATAGGACACCATGGGCCTTCCTTGCAACCTGTTTACAATGCTCAGAGAATTTCATGTCTGACCGTATCGTAACACCCAAGTCCCTTTCCTCCAGTACTGGGTTTAGTTGAACTCCACCAAGTGAATAAGTTTTTTTGGGATTACTGTTTCCCAGGTGTAATACCTTACACTTTGTTGGATTAAAGCATAGCTGCCATTTTTATGACCATTCCTGAAGTCTATCTAGGTCTCTCTGAAGACGCTCAGCTTGACAGTGATTATTAACTACTCTACCAATTTTAACATCATCTTCAAATTTAGACATCACGCCCTCTATCCCTTTATCGATGTCGTTTATGAAAATTTAAAACAACAGTGGTCCTAATACTCATCCTTGAGGAACCCCACTTCTTACATCAACTCAATCTGAGTAATAGCCATTTATCACAACCCTCTGCCTCCTGCTATCCATGTAAGGATTTTCCCAGTGATTCCAACCTGTTCCAGCTTATAAAGCAACCGCTCATGTGGGACTGAGTCAAAAGCTTTGCTGAAATCTAAATAAACAATGTCGAAATTATTCCCTAAATCCAGCTCGTGAGTGACCCTTTCAAAATAGCGAACCAGATTTGTTACACATGATTTTCCCTTTACAAAACCATGCTGAGTATCCTTGAGAATTTCAATTCGATCCAAATGATCCTGAATTCCACCCTTGATCATTGCCTCCATGATTTTCCCTACCACTGAAGTCAGACTGACAGGTCGATAATTTCCCACTTCACTTTTAGAGCCACCCTTATGTATGGGAGATACATTTGCACTTTTCCAATCCAAGGGAATCTCCCCAGGGTCTAGTGATGTTCGCATAATTAGTCTCAATGGTTCAATGCACTCGCTTGCCACCTCCCTTAAGATTATAGGGTATATTCCATCAACTCCAGGAGCTTTACTGGTCTGTAGGCTCGAAAGTTTTTTCATTAAATAATCTTGCAAAATTTCAATATCATTAATTACATATTTTTCAACTTCGCTCCCACAATTTCCCATTGCCACAAAAGGCTTTTCATTTGTAAATATCGATGCAAAATAACTGTTGAGTTCATCTGCAACGGCAGCTGGTGTATTTATTACTATCCCCTTTCCCTTACGTAAAGGTCCGATCTGGTTTGTCCTGCTCTTCTTGGCATTTATATATGTGAAGAATTCTTTATCCCCCCTCTTTGCTCTGTTTGCTAGTGATTTCTCATAAACTGCCTTTGCCTGTCGAACCTTTTCTGTGGCTCTATTACACATCACCTTGTAGCTGTTATAGGCTTCAGTACTTTTTATTGCTCTGTAACCTTTCCATGCCACCTTTTTCTGCTCAAGTAATATGGTAACTTCACTATTCATCCAACTTCGGAACCCTCCTCCTGGAGTACTTTTTTAGTGGTAAATACGCATTCAAGGCATCTGTGATTAATGAATTGCCTAGGTATTGCACTATTAGAACAAATGAAAGTGCGAAAAGGCTGATCTGCCATTTATTTATTTCGCATTTCACAGTTTAAATTCAGCTGAAGAAGAAAAAAAAAAAGTGGACACCAGCCCAAGTGCAATAATTTTATTGATCAAATTCTTATTGCATGACACATCCGTCCTCAGAAATTTAACATGGGTTTTTAACATAACTACTTACATCATTGAGCTATTTCATCATCATCATGAACTTGGTCCGGCTTAGGTCTTTTAAGACCTGTTCCTTTGTAGCTCTTGGAGGCGGTCTTGATCTCGCCATCGTTGTCTTGGTCGACCCACATCTCTCTTGCCTGTAGGTTTGTAGTTAAAGGCTAATTTTGGGATCCGGTCTGGGTTCATTCCTTCTATGGGGCTGATCCATTTTGACTCTTTTTATGTTTTTTTCCACATAATCCTATTGATTTTGTTTTTGAGGTGAATATTTTCATCTCGTACTTTTTTCCTATTTTATTAAGTTCATTTGCTGCTATCTGTAGTTCATCTTCGGATTTTGCAATTATAACTTGATCATCAGCATATAATATAGTTTGGATTTTATTCCTGTTGTTCAACTTATTATTTTATTGATGTAGATATTAAATAAATTTGGTGATAGTCCACATCCTTGTTTGACTCCTTTATTGATGTTAATTGGGTCTGATAGTTGGCCATTAGGATATTTTATGCAGACCTTTGAGTTTTTATATAGGCTTTGCATCGCTTTCCGAAGTTTGGTTGGGATGTTTCCTTCACGTAGAATCTGCCAAGGTTTTCCCGGTTTACATTATCACATGCTCTTTATAATCAATAAAGAGCAGAAATGTTGGTAGATTGAATTCTCTTCTTTTCTCCAAAATTTGTTGTAGTGAGAAAATGGCATCTATTGTGCTTCTCCCTTTTCTGAACCCACATTGTTCTTCTTCTAAGAATTGTTCACTGTGTCTATTAAGTCTACTCTTTAGTATATTAGAGTATAGCTTAGAAGCAGTGTTATCCCTCTGGAGCCTTTTTTGTGTAAATTGATTACTATTCTTGTTTCCCAATCTTTGGGAAACAAGAATAGTAATCGACAGTCATACAGGAATTTAGTGCTTTCATCTTCCAACAAATGTATTTTTAATTTCTTAGTAGTTTTTGTTGGTATTTTCTTCTTTTTATTAAGATAATTTCTTTTTATTTTGAAAGTGCTTTCTACTAGGTATTGATCACTGTCAAGTTCACTGCCTCTGAATACTCTAGTGTCTCTAATTTTGTCATTTAAATTTTCATTAATGATCATTGAGCTATTTAAATAACATAAGTTTCAATATTAATTATTAAAGATAGAAAAATATTATTTCCAAATGGCAAATTATAATCATTTTTGTTAGAATGCATTTCCAGTACTGTACTGCCCAAGTGCTTAAATTTTTATTTTAACTTTTGGCATGACCACCTTTTCACAGCCTTTACTTCCGAAATATGTCATAATACTTTCAGCTAACAAAGATTTCAAATACAAAAATACCACTAGGCATTCCATGTTACGTGTCGTTCCTTAACTATCAATGAACTGGACTACAGACTCGATTCTGATTGGATGAATTTCTGGGCGCGTTTGGTTGTGTGCCAGGAAAGTTGGCACCAGTTATAATAGCCATTTAAAACAAAGACCTGATATTAGAAATGGGTGGAGTATAATTCAGATTCATACTGTATTTATGCTTTCTTCATATACTAAGAAATAAATGATTTACGATCAGACATGTTTTTTTATTGCTCATTACCCATAAAGCCTCTTTCTTATGGTCATTCTTAGCCTCGTATCGTTTTGATCAGATCGTGTCAGTGAAACTATTTTTGTAGCGACGAAATCCTTTATTCCGCATTCAACGTTAAAACCTCGTCCTTTATCTGAACGTCCTTTACTGAACCTTGGTTTTCTAAGTGATAAGGCTGTTCAAGATAAGAATGCTGCATATCGCAATTAGCTTTCATCCAAATCTCCAGCTTATATTAGAAGGATTCTTGATAATCTTGATGATAATAAAGATCCAGTACCTGATGATATTTCTCCACGTGTTCTCAAACTCCGTTCTCTTGAGCATGCGCCTGTTTATTATCTTTTTACACTTTCTTATTCCACTGGTCTTCTTCCTTCTGCATCGAAATTTGCACAGATCCAGCTCGTTTCATAAAAGTGATTAAATCCACCACTTCTAATTATCGTACCATCGCACTTATCACTCCTCTTTCCAAAGTTGTGGAAAAATCCATAAACTGCCAACTCTTAGACCATCTCGGAGCCTTTAATCTTATCAGTGATTGCCATTATGAGTTCTGTTAGTGTCAATGCACCAATGATATACTGAAAAAAAAAATCTATGGAAAGTTTGGTGAAACTTAAGCAGTTGCTCTTGACATTTCCAAGGCTTTTCGTCGTGCTTGACATCGAGGTCTTCTTCCAAACCTTATAGAATCTATCTTACAGATTGCCATCTGTTTTTTTTTTTTTTTTTTTTGCAACTGGACAGTCAATTTTCTCTCTCGCTGCTTACGGCAGCTGTTGGTAGATGACTCTCTCTTCTAACTTCTCAAGTAATGCTGTGTCCCATCAAGGTTTACTTCTTGCTCCACTCTTTTCCTTTTATACAGGGTGTTTCAGTTAAACGTTTCAGAACTTCTAAGAAGGGTAGGGTACATCCTGACAACTCGAAATCATATAGCAATGTGGGGTCGGAAATGCTTTCCTGAAGCGGTATTGTACACAGAAGTCGTCGTGCGACGTCGTGCAGCACAGATTCGATTTTCGGTCAATGTATGGGCCGGTATTATGGGAGATCACCTCATCGGACCTTACCTGTTACCGTGTCGTCTAACCGGACCTATCTACTTGATCTTTCTGCAGCAAGTATTGCCACAACTTTTGAGAGATGAATAGATTTCTGCATCGACGCAACAGACAATGTGGTTCCAACACGATGGAGCCCCTGCCCATTATAGCGGAGATGTTCGTAACTACCTGGATGTCACATTTGGTCAACAGTGGATCGGACATGGTGGTCCCGTGCGTTGGCCTGCTCGGTCACCCGACCTATCATGTCTTGATTTTTATTTCTGGGGTCATATGAAATCGCTAGTTTATGACACCCCTGTTGACAATGCTGAGGAGCTGGTTGCAAGAATCGTAGTAGCTGCCGAAGAAATTCGAAATTCGCCTGGAGTATTCCAGAATGTTCGGATGTCCATGCGTCGGAGATGTGAGGCGTGCATTGTAGCCCGTGGAAGAAACTTCGAACACTTACTTTAATCCATGTACCTTTTGCTTCTTTTCATGTATTATTAAAACGATTTCTCACTTACGGTCTCTTTTCTTTATGGTGCTTCTGTGTACAACACCGCTTCAGGAAAGCATTTCCGACCCCACATTGCTATATGATTTCGAGTTGTCAGGATGTACCCTACCCCTCTTAGAAGTTCTGAAACGTTTAACTGAAACACCCTGTATATTAGTGACCGCTTCCCACTGACTGGAAATCCTATCCATAGTTTTACCGATGATAGCACATTACATTCCACTTTCCAGTTTGAGAAACCTTACCCTGCACAAACAGCTTCAAAATCTCGAATATCCACCACTTCCTTAAATGTTGATCTCGAGGTAATTCCCCGATGGAGAGTGAAAAAAAAAAAAAAAGTTAAACTGCAGCCATTATCAACCCACTGCAGGATGGAAGCCTCCTCAACAATTCATGGACCATAATCTGCCACTCTGGTCCAGTGCGGGTTGGCAGATCGACCGTATTTAGCAGTTAGGGGCTTGAACCCAGTCTACTCAAAGAGCATGTGCTACTGCACTCCCGCTCCTGACTACTCGGCTAGGGAGGCCAATTTAAAAGCGAAGAAAACTCAACTTCAATCCTTCAAATGCTCAGTCCTTCTTTCTCAGACTCCATTCAAACGAAGGCAATTAGGTTAATTAATAACCCGTCTCTCTCACAAAGTCTCTCAATTCCCTGTCTCAGACGTTCTCTTTCTGCTGTGTTATCTTTTTTAGAGATACTTCCATTATCACTGATTTTATGAATTGGCATCTGTAATTCCCCCACCCTCTTCAAAACCATCCGAAAGCGTGCCGCAATTGGTCAGCATCCATCCATTCACTGTCCAATACCATACTCACAAAACCAGCTTTTCTTCTTCCTCATTTATCCCTTCTACTTCTGTTTCTTTTGGAACAACCTTCGTTCTCGTGTATTTCCCGGAAATACAATCTACAGAAATTCAAGTCTAATGTCAACGATATTCAGCCTTTTCAACCTACAACCCATAAACGGGATAAGTACTATAAGTTTTAATACTCTTCATTGGTTCCATAATTAAAAAAAAAATTTTTAAAAAGCTAAGCAATGGGAAAGAAAGAAAGTTTAATTTTACGGCAACCGTAGTGGTCTCTCTATAACCTTGTATCAAACAAACTCGATCGAAACTTCAGAGACAGCTCACTTAATCCCGATACATAAAAAGAACCTAACTGAAAGCCCAAATGGATCGATGGACTAGAATCGGCAGTTTCAAATCATAGGAGAGAGATTATTTCCACAAAGAGTGGAGACGGAATTTCCGGAAAAGTAGAATCCTTCAAGGTAGTAGCATTAACGACCACGCAGGCGTGAAAATCCAATTAGTTTTAAGCTCAATCGTTAGACTACAAAAAAAATCCACTTACGAATATGTGGTCGTAGATACTTGATCCATCTGGAAAGAAAGATTATCATTATTTACAAATAGTGTGTACAAAAAAATATGGAAAATTTTTACGATTTTCAATGTCCCTTCTGCCTTTATTCATTTTGTTTATTTGAATCTTAAACTGGTGTTGTAACGTTATCAAATTACCCTTGAGCAATCCTTTAGCCTTAACCCCTATCAAAATTAATATTCCGTATTGCATTGAAATAAAAATTTTATACTCATAATTACAGATTCACAAACGTAACCATAAACGTTCTTATGGTTTGTTAAACTATTTTCATAATAAACGTTCTGTTCAGTTAAAAGGAGAATTCTGGATAGCATGGACGTGACATTACTTCAAATAAAGGATTTAAATTAGATCCCAAATAATGCAATAATCTGTTTAGGGATATTTGCCTGTTTTTGATAAATTACTAAATGTTTATTCTGATTTTGTGTTCAATCATGAGGTGGATATTTCGAGAATGATAACAACAAGTTAACATCATTTTGCTGTGACTAGTTTTGGGATAGTCAGGACGTGACGTTACTTCTGATGAAGGATTTAAGCTTGATTCCAGATAATCTAATTTAATAAAAGACGCTTTACAACGTGGAATATTTAACTAGTTTATTGATGAATAGACAAAATGATAAAATTAGATTCAAACAGTCCCAGTGACTGAAAACAAAAACTGGATTTATCACGTTTCAGCTTTCTACGTTGAAATCCGTCTTCAGGCCTGGATTTCTGGTTCTATATTATATTGAATTACATACAGTATTCTTAAAAACCTTTAACGTTAATATGACTTCAGTACTAGGGAAACTATTAGAAGCAACGATTAAGAGGGAAATCCAGGGACATTTAGATAAAAGTCGCATTTAGAGTACACACAACATGGGTTTTCAAGGAAAAATCATGGTTAACTAACCTGGTAAGCTAATTTGACACAGTTACTCATGAGTTGGATGTAGGGAACAATTTCGACTTAGGTTATTTGAATTTTAGCAAGACATTTGACTCAGTCCCCCAAGAGAAGCTATTGTATAAGCTGGAACACGTTTGGATTACTGTAAAGATTCTAAGATGGACAGCATTCCAGACCAACACGTGTTCCGACATTGGGAACCCACCTGACCCAAAATATGCATTTTTTTCTTCAGTTAAAAATGTCCTTCCATCTTTTAATACGAAAAATTTATTGATATGAAGTTAGGAGGATTGACTTGCAGGGATCGAAATGGAAAACTTTGCAAACCACAACGTTACGTTTATGCACAGAAAGGGAAATAGAATGTCCTTTGTTTTTTTTTTGTGGGGGGGAGACGTATCGTACCAGGGCAATTTGTTGTGAAGGCTAAGTTTTTCTGCTGAAAACTTATAAATGGTTATTTCATTAACTCCTGCTGGCTCAAAAAAATCATGAAAAGAGATACCAATCTTTATAATTTGAATAAGGAAAAAGAGAATTAGCTATTTTAAAATTTTGAAAAGCTAAAAAAGAAAAATAACACATAAAAAATATTTAAGATTTATTACTCGCTATATCTAGAAGATTAATTTCAAAACTGAAAACATTAACAGAATTGAACGTGATGACTCGCTTTAGGGCTTTAATTTTATACTTAATGATAACACGATTTGAAACGTAATCCAAAGCTATAATAAATTACCTAGTATGAATTGCGTGAAATAAAGGAAAATAATTAATAAAATAAAATTTAAAAATATATAAGCGAATAAATAGATTAAGATGCAAAATCTTCAGCTCAAAATTAATAAAGAATAGAAAACAGAAGTTGAAGATGAATTTGATAAATTTGCCCGCCACTGAATTTTGAACTAAATCAAAAGTACATCAGGACTTCTCGATTCAAACATCGCTGAACTTATTTACATCTATAAACATAATCCTTCCATCTGTTTATGCGGAAAAACCCTTTGCAACGAGTGTCCTGGTGTTGCACTACTTTCAAAAGATAGGCTTAGCTATATTACAACTTTGAAAACTGATTTCGTTTACCACATGGTTTCGTCTGCCTGTTATCTAGTTAGACACCTGTTATTTGATGAGGGGACCAGTTAGTCCCGAAACATGCTCTCATAGCAGTCTCATAACAAATGGCCAGTTAACCCTTTTGGAGATGCCATCTGTTTGAAAACAGTTCTATACCAGAGCAACTCTTTGCAAGGTTAAGTTTATTCCTCTGTGAGAATTAAGACCCCTACGCTACACAGTACTTCATTTTATTTATTCTACACACATCTACATAAAAACTGTATTTCTATTTATGCTACATAAGTGAACCCCCTTTTCCCAACACTCAACTATCATCCCCACGCTCCGTTTCTAATAAAAACTTGCCGTTTTTTGTTTTTCCTTGGGGTCCTCCCTGGCAAGCTCAAGCGACATCCAGGGTTCGTCCCCGCCACAGACTTTACCCATACCCTACCCATGCCTACCTCTTCGTTTTGGAGGACAGACAACGGGGGTCTCACTACGGGCCCCTTGGCTGAACGACCGGAGGAGCAACATACCAACGCAACACTACTCAGACTACACCAAATTTCACACTATCTCTGGTCTTTACAGAGTTTGCATTGCGACACTGAGTATAATTTTTCCTAGAAAAACCCATATTCCTGCTATGAAGAAGAACAGAAGACAAATGCGCTAAGGATGAGGTTAGGATAGATCTAATTTATATTTAAAATTACATTTTTATTGCTTTTCCCAAACTTATGATCTCAGTTCTTTGATTAGAAATGCATTTATGCCAAATAAACAGATTAGGGGCGTACCCTTTATCTTTTAAGAAGTCCTGGCTAGCAGAAATAACTTCTGATAATGCATTAAGATCTTTTGATCTAATATATCCGGGCCCATAAGTTATGTATGAGTATTTTAATGAATATTTATGGCATCAGCAGTGTGCTTCGCTTGGTTATTAAATTTAAGAACGTTTTTTCCTTATTCATCCGAACTGATAGCATGGTTCCTTTCATCGACGATTTCGAAATATGATTTCAGTCACTTTCGATTAATTTTTTTTTTTTACAGAAAGGGAAGAGGCGCTACCTATCTAGCGAACTAACTGAACTGTTTATCTGATCAATATCGACCGCCGCTCATATAAAAGGTGAGTACCAGAGATGGAATTGAGCTCGTCAGATGGGTTCCAAAGATAATTAATGCGTTTCATAAGACTTTATTAAATCGCGTTTAATAAAGGAGAGCATTTTTTTTTTATTATTGCGTTACTCCTTCTGTGGAGAAAGCAATACACCTCGTGAGTAAAATCCTCCTCCCCACACCGGATGGACAAGACCTGAGTTCGAGTCCCGTTGATGACGGGAGGAATTTGTATGGGCATTTTTCATAACGTGGCTGATTTAGCCGGTCTCTGGCGAGGGTAGCGTGGTTTCTTCTCCCGGAAACTCAGTTTTTTTGTCCAGCAAAGGAAATCGACCATAGAACACATGCAATTTAGAGACAGTACATAAGGAGCAATATGGCCTTAGTCGCTGATGCTCCTAAAACACTGCTACAACAACTGATGCCTGATAATACCTGAGGGCTATAACTGGTTATTGGATAGCTGATATCTGCTCTCGCTGACTTGTATACACTTACTTAATCTCCAATTAATTTAAAAACGGTTTTAATAATTTTTATCCCAAACACATTCATGTACAAAATTATGAATTATGACCACCCAACCGTAATGGATTATGCAGCATAGCTCACTGTATAAAAAGCCAAACAGCTTCCTACGCTAGAGCAGTGGTAATTTGCATCTGGTCATGCAAGTGAAAAAATGATAAAAGTAGCAGTTATGGGACGTAGTAAAGATATCAAAGGAAGTTTCAAAAGGGCATGCTTGTGGCAGCTCATGCGTCGGGTGCTTCCATACCGGAAACGGCATGTCTTGTGGGTTGCTCACGGCCCACTATGATTAAGGTGAACGAGGAATGGTGTCGAACAGGTCAAATCACCTCCCGCCGACAGAACTGTAAAGGATTATTCAAGGTGGATGTTCATGGTGCAGCGCGTTGCACGAGCTGAACGGCAGGTCACTGTGCGACAGTTGACATCACAATACAATATGGAAAATGCAAAAACAATATCCCAAATGACGATGCACCGCACACTTGGACTTATGGGGTTTTACAGCGCAGACGACCCAAGAGATACTCTCTTCTCACCACTGATCGTCGAAGGCGAATGCTGTGGGGTCAACAAAGCGCTGGTTGGACACTGTAGCACTGGAAATGAGTGTGGTGCTCGGATGAGTCCAAATATCTGGTGCAACACGCCACCAGAGAGACGCCTTTGTGTGTGGTGCAAGCAGCACGATTCCATGCTCACTATTCTGGCGGTTGGCGGTGGTTACTTTTTATGGGGCATGTTTTGCTGGAAAGAACTAGGACCCTTGGTGTGCATGAACCAACATTTCACTTGTGAAGTCTAGCTGCAGCTCTTAGGAGACTGTTACGTTGCATTTTCCCGGACAAAAACGGAATCTTCCAAGACGATAAAACACCGTGTCATCGACCTGTACTGTCAACGAGTGGTTCGATGAACAAAGTGCGGATATCATCCAACTTGACTGGCCTCCTAATTCGTCTGCAGATCCCTTCGGATCAGCAGCCATGCTGCCTGCTGACATCTAGTGGACTTAATGCCTAAGCGAGTAGCGGCTGCTATCCGTGCAAACGGTGACCCAAAATGGTATTAAGTGGGTGATCATAATTCAGTGATCATTCAATGTACATATCGGCATCTTATCATCCTGAGTTGGAAATCTGTTAATTCCAGCGATCACAGCTTCTTGCATTCATGGTCGTACTACTTATCTCGAAGGCCAATGAACGTCGTGTCTGACACGTGGTGCTCGACTAGGACGTGGCCAACGATGAACGGATATATATATATATATAGGAAAAAGACACACGGAAGATAATTGGGTAAAATTATCTTTCGTTCTCGTAGTAAAACAGTTTAACATACTTGATGATAATCATATTCCGTTTTTTGTGAATTATGGATATTTATTCTTTTCTAATGTATTTGCACACTATTCTCCACGGAATAAATCAGTTTTTGTTAATATCGTGTAACTAATGGATGGAGCTAACTAGAGCTCACCTACGAATAGATCGTTTCAGTGAAGTACTGTAGTTTAAATTTACACTGAGTGGCAACTTTATTAGCTACACCTACCTTTTTCGTGAAATAAATCGCTTCTTTTGTAACAGCATCACGTGCTCAAACGATTAGATTTAAAGCTGGTGGGCAGATAAGTATAGATGCCATATTTGTGCAATCAGTATGAGTATGGGCAAGGCGAAAGAAAATTTAAGTGGCTCTAAACGTGGAATGGTGGTCAACATCAGACGTACTACAGGCATAATATCTAAGGTATTTCAACTCTGATGGAGTTTTTCACATACGATTGTGTCACTTAAATCGAAATTTGTCAAACAACCAAATACGAACTGCTTGCTGGGTGGGTAGATGTTGTCGTTGAGTGAGTAGAGTTATAGGACCATCACAACTAGGGCAATATTGCTCTGTGTATACTGTCTGTAAATTGCATACATTGTGTGGTCGATTTTCTGTTTACTCGAGTTTCCGGGAGAAAAAAACCATGCTACTCTCGCCTGAGATCGATTAACTCAGCCACCTTGTGAAAAAGGTCCATAAAAATTCCTCACGTCATTGAAGGGACTCGAACTCGACTCTTTTCCACCTGGTATGGGAAGGACTGCGATTCTACCAACTGTGCTACTCACGAGGGCTGGGGTAGGCATACCTATTAAAGTGGCCACTCAGTGTATGATTTAAGGCATTCGAGAGAACTGGGGAACGTTCACACTTGTTCAAATACGCCTCAAGTTTAAAAGAAAATATTCCCTGACGTTATTGGCCTAATTGCACAAGGTGGAAGAGAACGATCTCCAATATGTTTGCACATTTTAAGGCACTGACACTGTTGTCAATCAAGCAGCTTTCAATCTGTCGAGCCTAATTTATTCTTCTCGAGGTAGAAATTGCAATAAAAACACCCCAAAGGAATAATATCAAATAACTTACACTTGTAAATAAGCCACACTTTCTGATTTTTGTGTACGGAACGCATCCTTATCTCAACTAATCAGCTTTATTCTATCCGGGTATTGAAAACGCAAAGTTATAGGATAGAAAAAAATATATTTATTATTATTGACAAACTTCAACTCGTGATTGAAAAATAAAAACATTTCTTTACTGTATAATTCATTCTCTTGAAGTATTCCAATAACACAGAAAACAAAGAAAAATCTTCAGTTATTGCTAGATCTAGTGACTAAAGTAAAAAAGAGAATTACAATCCTTAAGCAAAGAATTTTGTAAATGAAATTAATACAGATCCAATCCCTAAATAGTTTTACAATAGTTTAACTAAGTTTTAAGTTTAAAAGGGACTTAAATAGAGACTAGAAGCGACTTGGATCCTAAGAAACAAAACGCACTCTTAAAAGGAACCGTCCTAGAACCTGTCAGTCTTATAGATTCCTTTCCTCAGCTCACGTCAACTTTGGAAAGTTGCACTAAAATAGATTGAAAAAAGCGTTTCATTCCGAGCAAAGAGAAAATTAGAAAGAAAAATATTTGATAAAAATGAAAAGAAAGCGATTAATAGAGATTGGATTGGACTTGTCATTGTTTGTAATGGCAATCAACAAGCTTTGTGGAATATGACTTTATTAAATTATACTTGCTAAAACAGTTCTGATTGCTCCAATTTCCTACTTGTAGAAGGAAAGCGATGCCACACTTGTTGATTAAATCGCTGACGATACCTGTCAAGCTTCGTTAATGGATAGACGAGCACTGAAACTTTTCTTTATCTTCAGCCGGTTCGTTTACAGTATTAACTGTAATTGAATCATTGTTAAAAGGTCATCAATCATTTTTCAGACCATTTTTGATTTTATTTAGGTTTCGTTAAAATATGAAATATCTCTATCAATTAGCGTTAAAAGAGCACCACTCCAAGCTATTTTCTATGAAAAGTGAAGCATTAAAATTCTTGGTTTTGTTAAAAGGGCATGAGTCAGTGACTGATTCCTTTTTAACGAATAGTCTTCTAGGTATTCAGGACAGCTCTGTGGCAGCCATCTTGTTCTCCCCAAATTGTCGCTTTGTTTAGACATTAAATTAAATTTATTTTTTTTTTTGATTGAATGCTTTCTACTCATAATCTAGTCAATAAACTGTTGAATGTTTTATATGTTAATGCAGTAGACTTTCCAAATAGAAAAAGGAGACATTTTGATAAGGGAAATAAAATTAAGTGGACTAAAATCAAAGGAGAGGCACGTGTTAATTATAGGTTGTCGTAGTAGGATTTTAGGAGCATCAGCAATTAAGGCCATATTGTTCCCTAAATTGTGTGTGTGCTGTGGTCGATTTTCTGTTTGCTGGGCGAAAAACCCGACTTTCCGGGAGAAAAAACCACGCTACCCTCTCCTGAGACCGACTAGCTCAGCCACGTTGTGAAAAAGGCCCGTAAAAATTACTCACGTCATCAACCGGACTCGAACTCGGGTCTTTTACAACCGGTGTGAGGAGGAAAGAGATTCTACCAACTGTGCCACCCACGAGGACTAATTACACAGAACTCATGTTGTATTCCTGTGAAACTGTGCCATCAAAATCTACTGAACTTCGCCTTTTTTTCAAACAACTTCAGGCCAAAACAAAAATAAAACACTTTCATGGTACCTTGGTTAAACTGGTTAGTTATTAAATATCTGAAGAGCATAAAAACTTTAATCAAGAGTTGTTCAAAAGGCCATCTGCTCCAGAGAGAGAGAGATGATGATGAAGTAATTTTTTCTTTTTTATTATTTCACACTTTGTTTTTTGTGTTCAAAGATTTATTTTCAAATAAGTTTTTATATATTTAATGTATTCAGCTTGTTTCCCCTCCTTACTTATCAGAAAGTAATTAAAAATAATGTATTTTATGTATATTATAAATTAAAATATTAAAAAATTCTAGTTCTCCTCAAATCCTATTCATGAGGTTTTCTATAGCTGTGAGGGTTTTCATTAAAATTGCTTAGTCTCTTGAATTCGTTATCAAAATAATGGATATCGGAAAAGTTAAATATAAGAATATAACCCAGCATTAAAAAAATAAAAGTGACTTTAAATATATTTCTATAAATCATTCTAAAATTGCATATAATTAGAAAAATTCTATGGGGAAAAAACCTTGAATTACAATGATAAAAGATTCAGAGGTAACATTCTTTTTATTACAAAATTTATTGAGGATTTTAATATTTTAATTAATAAATGTTCAGTGGAACCGATTATAGGAACATTTTAATAATTTATTATTAAATTAAATTATTAATTTTAATAGATTGTAGGAATTTAATAAATTTAATTCCTATAGAAAAAATATTTAAATAATATCTATCTACAATAGTAATGGCTCATTGGTAAGGATCAGTCACAAAGACGTTGCAAGAAGAATACAAAATTTAAAAGAAATGGGAATGCCAAGTTATCCTTCTATAAACAAAGCAATTAATCCAGCGAACATCATTCTCTTCGAGGGTTTCACCATTCCTTTACGAATAGAAAATCTTTTAGTATGAATTAAATGTAGGCTTCTACTAAGCTACCTGTCCACTGAAATTCAGTCCACAAGGTGAATCCTTCCAGCCATCCTTCCTCCCTCTCTCCAAACCATGATTAAATAAGGATGGTTACCTCTATCAACTCTGTGGAAGATTTGAGTATCTTTATAATCTCAATTTGAAATGATAGGATCAGTTTTAAAATAAGGACCGCAATATTTCTTATATATGGATAAGAATAATAAAACCATGTGTGAATACGCCTTCAATTGAGTTGCCGAGTAAATTGAAAAATTTTTAAGTAGCAAATAGATCTTAGCGAGAAATTTATTCACATAAAACTGTAGGGCTTGTGCAATGTAAATGTAAACAAGAAGAAAGAAGAAGTTATGGTCTTAGAATAAAAAAACGTCTTGGTAATCTTAGATGTTTGTCGTAATCTTTTACGTGAATATCCTTTATTATTCGACTCGGAACTCTAGATCGTAATAAACCTTGGTGCGCGTGTTGATTTATGAGTAACGCATCTCCAAAGAAGTAATTTGATGTCTAGGGAAATCCCCATTGAGAACACCACTAGTTCGCTCCATTTATTTAGACGCAGATCTAAAGATTTTTGATAAGGAAGCGAGAAGGAAACTGCAACAGAAATAGGCTAGAAGATGCAAGTAAGGTTTTCGACACAATGCATCTTAATTGGATCCAACACTACAGAAGTGAAAATAAAAATAATCTGTTCTGAAGTGGCTTTCAAAAAGTACATACATGTATACTTTTCGAATTGCTAAGCGACCTAGAGGCATTAAGTTGAAGTGACACATAGTTCTGAGAGACAAAAATTCGCTCTCATTGAAATGGATTATATGCATTGAAGAATATAAAAAGAAGGTAGTGAACCGAGAATACAGCAAGTGACATCAGATCTAAATCCCTTATGTATATGGAAACTTCTGTGAGTATTGCTGTTCCGAACTGCAATGCTTCATGGGACGTAGGCCTAGGTGTAAATTATTCAACTTCCATTTTCTGCTTTTGTGCACAAAGCGTCAGAGTGTTCATTTTCAACAAGTTCTTTAGAAGATACTAACAGTGCACTTTGTTAAGATTACATAACTGATTATTTGTCCCATATGGAGATGTAATTATAATGAACAATATTGATTTAGTTGTTTCTTTCCTTATTAATACAGCAATTTATCTCCAAAATATAAATAGAGAATTTAAGACCAGTGAAAGAGAAGTAAGTTAATCCTCAATTTCATTTCGTTGATCCAGTTTTTCTAACTTCATATCTACGATTTTATAGGCAGCTACCGAATGAGGCAATTCTATCCTATTTAAAACTAGAAGAAGATATTTTTCCATCTACTTAAGGAGTCGTGAAGGTCTGGAAATGGCTGAATTGTGCTTTTAGCTCATTGATTATACTTTGGGAATGAAATAGATTGAATACATGTTCCAAGCTGGTGAAAAGGTTGTGCGATCCGGGTGCCGTTGAAGAAGACAGTGACATGATTCACAATAAACTAAAATCTAATCAAGTACTGTCATATTAGGGACACACAAGAGCTATGTTAATCGCTCATGAATATTATGTCCATAAATTGCGTTTATAGTTATTCTTTACTTTATGTTGCAGGAACTTCACATGATCGAGGAAAGACGGCTTATCATCAATAACGACTCCTAAGTACTAGAAGGGTCACACTAGCAAGTGTGATCCTTTCTGCCTTAATCGTAGGGTGTCTTCTTTTACTCAGCCTACCTTTGAGCAATATACTTAGACTTAGGTATCAACTTATTTTATAGTATTTGTTTCTAGCTGATGCCTGGAATCCGCCTCCACCAAAATCAAAAAATCATCGGCATATGTGATAGCTTTTAGGCTATACAAGATCCACAACACAACATCAGAATGTTCAAAAACTCTGGACCGAAACTCGATCCCTGACGACATCCTTTATGCACAACCTTCTCGATATCTGTGCAAATCTCGCCGGAACTATGACTGGTCTGTTCGAAAAGTAATCTTTCACAACATTGTACATATTCATAGAACTGTGCATCATTCACAATCACCTTAAAACTCCGGCTACTATAAAGTATCGAAAGCTGACTTGAATTCAATAAGCAACTCCATTACATTAGAAGAAGTAGCTTCACCTACTGTCTGCATTAACCTATATAGGAAATCTTCCGTTGATCTGCCCGATACAATATCAAATTGCATTTCGGACACCAATTTTTGGTCTTGGTGCGTTTCATTCGGTCTTTTAATTACTAACCGCTCAATAAATTTTCCAAGAACTGATAACGGTGCAATTGATCAATATGAACCAATATCATTTGCAATTTGACCAGCATCTTTCTTCAAAATCTTCAGTAAGACACGTTTTAAAATATCAAGAAACGAATCTTCTTTCAGACATTTATTATAAACCGACTTCAAAACTTGCGGTCTTATCCTAAAAAACTTTTTTCACTATATCCACCTGTCGATTCCCAGAGCATTATAAACTTTCATAGCCTTGATTGCCTCATCCAGTTTATCGCGCGTGAACTCTGTATTCCTTTCACACACGATATACCCATCACTATCTGTCCTTACTTTCCTGTGATAATCATCTTCTAATTCTTCAGAATCTCCTAGAAACAAATTTCCCAAGGTCTTTTCTATTGTTTCATGCCATTCAATAGTTTCGTCTCCTTGAATATCAATTACTGTATGTCCTACTTGCAACACTTTCGTCTTATCAATAGAAATCTTATGCACAAAATCCCATGAGGTCTACCCCTCCTTGCTTTTAACTATAGTCCATCACATTGCTTCCTAATGTCACTGTATTTACTTTTAAACCAGGAAGCCGCTTCCCACATTCTTAGCCTAAGAAACCGTTAGAGCTCTCTTTTCGAGCAAAACCTGCACCTCTCAGTTTTGTCAAGGCTTGTCTCCACCTTGGAACAAGTCGTTCATAATGTTTAATTCTTCTCATCGAAACTCTGGAAGCCTCTTATAACATATTTTGAAGAATTTCCACTTTCCTACCTGCATTCATATTATGTCATTCATTTTGTCTCACTTTTTATCCATTTCTTCAATCACTTTCGCACCAAACTTTTCCCAGCTCAAGATTTTTAATGAATATCTATTTATATCAGTTCGTATTGATTACCATACACATGTTCCAAACCTGTGATCGACCGGTGTTCGCTGGTAGTCCAGTGATCTCTGACTTGCCAGTTACATATCATATTCCTCATAGAATTACTACACAAGGTCACCCAAGGTTGAAAAAGGCCCGGGTTACAATCTCATTAGCGAGAAATGAATTTGTAAATGCTTTTTTTAATTCCGTGGCTGAGTTAGTCGGTCTCAGGGTGGATAAAACAGTTTTTCCCTGGAAACTTGGGTTTTTTATCCAACAAAACAGGCAAATCGACCAGAGAACACATGGAAATTATGAACATAATACGCATGGGTATAAAATGTAAGTCAGGTTTTTCAGTGGCCCTAATATGACAGTTGTCCTCTTCAGTGTTCGAAGAAAATTCGCACGTGTAGTTTGGCTCACCTACTTATAGCGAAGGAAGGCCAGGAAGTCGCCATACACACAAAAAAAGTGACCAATATAAAAACATAGAAGTGAATAGTTTTATCTTCCCAAGAAGGGACCCTTCTCCCCTCTACAAATTTTAAATATCATTTTTATTAGGTTTCCAATGAACAGATGTTGGAGTTCATAAAATTCGTCTCCCCACAGTAGGAGTATATCTGGCGAAGTTCATGAGAGCAGCAGTAACGTTGGGAATACAGTAACTCACTCTAACACCAAAGTTGTCAACTGAATACACCAAACCATTAATCATACCGACTTTTAGAAACTTAATTACCATAAAACACTTCAAGCTTTGACGGCTCTTTTGTGTTCTTTGTGGTCACACCTGTTATTTAGCAAGACTTTCCCAATGCTGTCGGCCTAGCTAACGTCTACTCTCCGAGGCTAAAAATGCACGTCAAGTCTTCTAACCGAAAGAGGGTTATCCTGATCCTGATGCAAAAATTTCGTATTTCTTGCTTCTCCACTAAATCTAATATCAGGAAATCCTCTCCAATATGTAGACGATATTTCATCTTAAATAAACTGTTATTTAAAACACAAAATCATAAAGAAAACATCCATGGAAATTAGATGTATGAGAAAAGGACATAAATAGTTAAGTTGTATACAAAGTGTATAAAAGTTGCATGGCGAGAATTTTGCACCAAATTTCATACTCATGGGTTAACCCAACCCATTTCCTCCTCTGCACTATACCGTACGAAGTACTACTACAGGAATCCTACTTGACAGCTGCCTCTTAACTTATAATTTTGAATTTTTAAACACCTAAGGTATTATTAATCATAATCAACTTCGTGCATCTAATTCATTCACACGCCACTGTTTTACATCTTCAGTTTAAGATTACATTTTAGATATATCAACTTATAAAAAGAAAAACATGTTTTGTATCGAATTTTTTATAAGCTTTATTATAATTTTTTTCATTTTCAAAATACAGGTTTCTTTAAAAGATGCTTTTGCACTTTTGATTGTTTTAGTATTAGTGCACCCGCCAAAAAAAGTAGATAAGAAAATACAAATTATGCGCTTTCCTCCTCAAGTAGGTAACTATCCAGTTAACCTTTGAATTTCTTAAGACAATCAGCCTCTGTCTAAAAGAAAACTTCCTAAAATCTACTCTAAACTTCTATATCTGTAATTTTAATTTATGGTCCCAAGTTCTGGATTTTTTATAACAGTTAAAATTCCGCCTTCTTTATTTTACTAACTCCTCTCTAGCCTTATAAACCTCAATCAGGTCACCTCTAAAGTTTCTGGTTGCCAAGCTCTGCAGCCCGCATAATCGAAATCTTTCCTCCTACGGTCACCATTTTGTCGATCTCAACATGCGAGCTGTCCATTCTTGGATCCTTTCAAGAAGCTCATTTTCTTTTTTCAGATGAGGTTTGCATACTTGGACACAGTATTCTAAATGCGATCTTACAATTGCCTTATACAGTGGGATTATGACATCCCCATGTCTACAAGATATTGTTCGTTAATCATCAATAAGACACCATGGACTTTAGTAACCTCTGGTGAGGGGACTGTCTTTATACATTGGCACTTCTCCAATCCAACGGAATCCCAATTCCAATGATGCCCTCATAATTAACCTCAATGATTCCAACACACTCTCTCTAGCCGTCTCCTTCAAAATTACTGGGTGTATGCCATCAACTCCAGGAGACTTACTTGTCTTTAGGTTTAAGCTTACTTGCCATTAGGATATTTCTTAAGAAAGTTTTTCCATATGTAATTTCGAAACCGCATTTAATTCATATTACAAAAGTTGTTATATTACAAATGTCTTTTCTATGAGCTGTTTTCTGAAACACGGTGCCAGATATTTTTGTGTGAAGATATTTAAATCATGGAAACATCGACGGAATTAACACACAGGACTGAAACAAATTTGTAGAGTGGATCACCATTACAATCATGGATTAAAATAATATTGGTTCGAAATCCTTTTAAAACTGGCGATAGTAATCATCAATAAAAAAAAAAAACTAAATTGAGTGACATTGGTATATAGGGCTGACAAACTTGGACTTCGTATTTTTCTTGATTTTGTTTAAGTACTCTTAAATAATGTAAGAAACGTTCCGATTTTTAACTTCGTAAAACAACCAGTATTTTAAATACCAACAGAAGTGGACAACTTAATCTGAAGGCAAAAGATTAACCGGTCAAGGAGACTAACAACAGGTCTTATTTCAGGTACCACAGTCAACCGATAATCAACAGAAAAACTTCAAGGCAATTTTATCTTAGAAGTTCGCAAGTTCCATCCAAGTAAATTGATATCTCTGGTGGGGGACATTGCCATCTAACTTGGCACCTACTACTTAAACTCGTGACGTCCACAGTACTCGCAACAAAATCTTTGAAAGGAGTAAATTCACCGAAGAAAAAACTATGACGCTACGTGATTGACAGGTAGAAACACCACTTGATCTTATCATGTCACGCGATCTTTCGCATCAAATTTACTTTGGATAGTTTGACTTAGAGACAGTATGGATGTGACCATCAGAGATTTTCTTTAAGATATCTGAAACAGAGCTGTTTGTAAAATCCGAGTTTACACGAGAAAAATAAAAATCCAATCGAAGAATGATTAAGGCCCTTTCAAACACAAATGGACATATTTGTGCGAGATGAAAAGCCCAGAATAGCTCGAGGAAGAAACCCTACCTCTTTCCATCTAAAATAGACTAATTACAGCTGTGATTGAACAAGCTTTTAAGAATTCTTACTGCCTTCAACGGGATTTGAACCCAGACCTCTACAGACAAATGTTAAATGGCAACCTCTCTATAGTGCACGGTGGCGCATCCATGACTTTTTCAATGTGGATGAACACTGTTGTAGTCACAAATATTCCACAAAGAAAACAATTCCAATTTATGCAGGTCATTACAATCAACACACAAGAACAATTTTCTCTATAACAGGGGCGGTTCGTAGAATTCACAGCACTTGCATGAGATGCGATCATTATCCCAAAAATGCCCCAGCACACGAACCAGTTCTAAATTGGAGTCTGCAGAATGAAAATAAAACTAAAAAGACATTTATTAATCTTTATGTTCCTTGTAAAAGCAGCCATCATTAAGCAATGTCCTGCACTACGCATTAAATTCCTTTTAATTGCATTTATTTTATGTAATTCAAAAACAATTAAAATAGCCGTTTCATTAAAATAATTACTAGAAATGATCATCAGAAAATTAAAGCTAAACATTTTATACAGTGTGTACGAATACTAGCCAACAAAACTATAAAAATCACAATTGAATATAAAAATATCTTAATTGAACTGCAAGAAGTAAGGCTGGGTTAATTAATAATTCTCTACGACACTCAAATTAAGTTCCTTTAAAGCATTTCGCTAATTAAATCCAGCTGCACATCCAAGGATACTGAATTCGTCTTTTCATCATTTATAGATAAAGATGAATTACCTTTAAATTGCACATTTTAAATTCGCATTTTAATTTCCTTCGTAACTATCACTTAATCTGGTTCACTTGCACCGGATAAGATGTTCCTTAGCCAATTAACGGATAAAGAATCCTCCTAAAGGAAAGTAGTGAATGGAAAGAACTTATTTTTAATGCGATCTAAGTGTCATACGAATGTAACGTTCAGAGAATTTAAGACCACAATTTTACAAAAAATAAAAATAAATAAATAAAATAAATACCAAATAAAACTAAAAAGAAATTTATTAATTTAATTATTACATACATTCTTTAATATGTAATATTACATAATTGATGTCCTGTGTTCTAAATTGAATTTCCTTTCTGTTATATATCCTTTTATTTGTAAAATAATAATAAGAGGAGTTTACCTGAATATAGTACGTAGAACACTTCCGTTTCGTTTTAATTTCTCTCCAGAAATTAAAACGAAAAAATCGAAAACTTACATTAGAGTAAAAAATAAATAATTAAAAACCAATTCAACACAATTCAAATCAATTTAACTCAATTAAAAATACTAAAAATAATCTAACTAACGAAAATATTCAAAACGATTTTCCTTCCTGAAGCTGCCAACGCTTTTCGACCGTATGTCGTGATCACAGGAATGAAAATTACCGAATCGGGTTAAACCTGAAACTTAAATAGTGATTAATAGGGGTCGAAAACGTGTCAAATGTATATGCTCAATCGTTGAGAGATAGATCTCTGACATTAAGCCACTCAGGCTCAAACCCATTGGTAATCCAAAAATTTGTTTGTACACCTTGTCTCGAAAGGTGATGTAGTTAGCCTCAACTAACAGTTTAATTAATAATGTATCGTAGTTCTTAATCCCAAATTGTATAACCTGTCTAAAGGGTTTTATAATGTTATATACATGTGTGGCTAAGGATGAAAATGCCGAGTTCCTGTAGGAAACAATAGGTCGAATAGGAAACCCAGTCTTGTGTAATTTTACCTGACCGAAAAGTGCAGGAATATTGTATGTTCTGGACTTCAATTCCTTTAACTGAACCATAGTAATGTAGTCGTTTTTTCGATACGTGGTTCACGTTTTATTGTATTGATTGACCAAATTGGTAAACAGTGCCGGGTCTACTTCACGATAAGTGGAGGTATCTGACACAACTGAATCTAACTTATTAATATAATCATGTTTATCTAGTATTACCACTGTATCTCCTTTATCTGCCCTCTGTATAATAATGTCCTTATTTCCCCGAAGTTCTCCTAAAGCTGAACTGACACGTGTATTCAATTTAGGAAGTCGCGTTTCTTTTATGTTATTCACTACTTGGTTAACTTGTTGAATAAATAAATCTTTTTGTGGAACATTACGAAGTCCAAATTCAATATCAATTACGCATTGTTTTTTAGGTAATTTTCGAGGTGGTAAATTATAATTTAGTCCATTGGATAAAACGAGAACTTCGGGGAAATAAGGACATTATTATACAGAGAGCAGATAAAGGAGATACAGTGGTAATTCTACCAGTGTTTAGTTCCGAGATTGCTGATATTTTCACGCCTTCATCCTAAAACTGAGGTATTTACCACGTTATTATTTTTTAATTTTTTTTATTTCGATATATACTGGAAGCAACCTCGTACCTTCAATATTTTCTATTGTTTTATTTATTTATTTTTATTTTACAGAGTTAAAACTTTAAATAATTCATATTTTGAACTGGAACTGAACTAGTTATTACTGTTTTTAGGAACTCTTACAAGTGCTGACTGAAAAAGACTGAGACGTTTCCGGACAGAATCAGGACTAACACCATCTTGACCGAAACCTAATGTATAAATCCAACTTGCCAGTTGCATATACTAAACACGAAAAGCGCCACCTGCCATCTGTTATCGGCAGCAGATGGAAGATGGAACAAAAGGGAGTTTAAATTCTTCATCGCATCCTTCAGTATTAATAAAGCCTTCAGTTAAATAAAGCCTTTGATAATTTTTAACATA
This sequence comes from Mastigoproctus giganteus, assembly GCF_048544385.1. Classification (NCBI taxonomy): domain Eukaryota; kingdom Metazoa; phylum Arthropoda; class Arachnida; order Uropygi; family Thelyphonidae; genus Mastigoproctus; species Mastigoproctus giganteus. The sequence continues at coordinate 45,269,170 of NC_143577.1, forward strand.
TAAAAGGGTCTTTTGTAGAACTAAGTGAATAGCGAGTTCCCTCTTCATTTTATTACTGTGGGCGAGTTTTGTTTTATTTGCCTAAATTTTTTCTTAACAGCACTTTCCAACAGCTTGCTGAGCATATCAGACATCAGCGGTGTGGCATCTTAACTTCCAGCGAAGGTCTCGAGAGCTTTATTGAGTTTCCACTGCCATCATACAAAATGGAACAATTTCAAGATCTTTTCCACACATTCACTTTTTAATAATATTCTAGCAATTTCGGTGGCTATCTTCATTAGTTCAGAGTTTAACAGACTATTGTATTTAACGGGCAGGCCCTAATTCCATACAGTCTGTTAAATCGAGGTTTTCCTCTATGTAGTTCTAATTATCCTTTCAAGTTTTTAAATTTTCTTAATCTGTACTCACACAAAAGCTAAAAATACTATAATCATCAAAGAGATAAAATGCAAGATGTAAATTGTTGGACGTTGTTTCATGGTTTGAATTTCAACTTCTAATTTATTGTGTTCCTGAAAAGATCTTTTAGCTCGTGTTCTTTCAATTTCCCTGTTTGGTACAAAAAAAAAACTCTAAAACTATGGATAGTACTCGTACCTAAAATGGTCTTCAGAACCTCATTGTCACTGCTGTCATTGGGTATTGAAGAAATTTATTGTGAAGGGCTTAAAGGCACTGAAGGCTAATGACCCACATTATCTCGTAAATCCTCCGATATCCAAGCGGGAAACATTACCATGGCAACAAATGCAGAGTCTTTGAGTACTGGCGGAAATAAAAGCAGCAATTAAAACGTCTCTTAGAAAGAACAAAGCGGTCTTGGGGATCGAAAATGACGTCGCCTAAGTTTTTCAAGCATATTTATAGAACATGTAAAGTAACGCTTTTAATGAATGAACCTAAGTTGACTAGGCTTAATAAAACTGTGGTGCATTGGATTATTTCGATTAGCACCAAAGTTAACTAAGGATGTGAGAATCTTTAGTGACTGTAAACTACTTTGCGACAGGATTATACAAGGTTCGAATCCAAAGAAACGAGTGACATATCGTTCTCCGTCTCACCTGAGGTCGCCTACAGTCTCCATATTTCCATAAACCCCAGGAAGACTTAGCTTTTGAAATTCTGCTATTTAGTTTCGATTTTGTTTTAGAAATCAGCTGAAAACTTGGAGTAGGGCCAGGGATCTAGCGTTCTTTACAGTTGTACAGATGGTGCTCACTACTTGAATAGGTAGTGAAGGAGTTAAAAGAAAAAAAAATTAATATCCATCAGTCTTCTTTCTTAATGAGTCCAGAGCGTTCTGATACGAAGGGCGGTGTACACTCCGTACTGAATGCGACGGAGAACGATTCAAAGCTGCAAAATTAGCACAGGTTGGCTTTATACTCTTCTCAGAAGATTCTGGTATGAATGTTCACTCCTTGCGTAGTAGGAGCAAACCATTTCTTTCAGGTGACAGTGTCCTGTTGTAAACATCTGTAGCACATCGTGTTGAGCAATCTCTTAAACTTTTAGCTTCGCCATGCCAGGAAAATGTGTTGAGAACGCTCCAGTACTCAATACCATAATGAAACAATTCCACTCATATAATTATTTTAATAAATTCCCTTCTGATATGCCCTTCTTCACATCGAGGATGATATACGAAGTGAGGGTCTCTAAGGCATACTGACAAATTACTGAAAGTGCCAGGAGCGCTCGGAAACATCTAACCTTGATCAATTAATGTAGAAGAAGACTTCTCACTAGTACTATAACAACAGCCAATACACTTAAGACTTGGTAGGTTGGACTGGTAAGCACTAAAGTGACTAAGACAATGAGATCATACCATTGCCTAAATAAAGCCCACAAAGCTTCTCCTGTCCCGTCGAAAATATTTCTCAACTTCAGATAGCAAGGGTATTCGAACCTCGATGTAAGACTAATGGAAGAGAAAGCAGCCATAGTATCCACTGCGCTGCCCGCGAGGTCGCAAATGTGGTAGAAAAGATGGTCCAGATAAAATATGGGCTTAAGATCCAGAATAGTTAAATATATTTCCGATGAGTGTACCTCAATTCAAGAACACCAACTCCGATAGAAAATTAGTTGGTAGAAAGCATAATTGCGTCTTAGTAGACATTCAATAAATTTCAATCGCGATGATTGAATTTGCTCTATCAGAGTGTGAGGGATCCAAATAAAAGCAACAAATTCCAAAACTGCAACGGCGCTTTAAAAAGTAGAAATGAGAACTGAAGATCGGTAAATCCGTATTATTTTCATTTGATAAAACGATTTATTATTATTTTTTTCGGTTTAATAATTCCAATTTATCAGAATCATATCTCGCAGAAAATGCGAGTCCTAAATCCTTTGGATGTTTACCGTGGTGTCACTGACATCGCAATTTTCTAAAGATTTTTGCCTCGTAGATTCTGTGATTATATTGTAATTGAACAACATTTCCAAGGATCGATATAAAGCTCATTCAAAGAAGTCTAAGGCAAGGAACAATGATCGTTGGCTTGCAAAATTTTGCTGTTTGCAGGATGAACACCGTGGATCTCCGAGTTTCCGTGTAATATAGTCATCACAAACGCTGCCGCAGTACTCCCCACCTCCAGCTGATAATCGATGGGAGAAAAAAAAGCTACCACACTCCCAGAACATGAAAACGACTATGTTTACTTTACAGCCCCTGAGAGCTCGAGCCTGGATGCTGTTTTTCCGTTCTTTCTTTTATCCGACAAGTAAAATCTTATAAGTTTACGACCGACTTTATACTCAAAGCAGGGAGTATAATGCAAAACAAAATCCAAACAGAGCATCCACTAGATGGAACTGCTATACAGAGCAGTATCTGGATGCAAATCTTTCAGCACTCTTATTTCAGTTCTTAGTGACATCACTATGAATTTATTTTTTTGCAGGAGCTCTCAAGGTCGCCCGATTTTAATCATTTTGGCATCCTTCATACGCGCTGCTCATAAGGTCACGTGTGGGAATACAGCAACACAGGCACAACTTCCATATAAATCGACTAAGATTTAATAATTATAACATATTTTTTATACTTTCCTAATTTTAACGAATAAATTGAATGTTATAAGAATGGATGACAGCAGAACAACTAAGAGGATAATGGAATGGAAACCTATCGGTAGGAGGGGCAAGAGGAAGACCGCGGAAAAGACGGAGGGATGGCGTAGAAGAGGACTTAAAGACCATGAGAATAAAAAGTTGGAGAAGTTGGACTTCTGGGAGGGCTTACTGACAGATTAATCTTCTGGCGATGCTTATTTTTTGAAAGTAGTGCAATACTACTCGGGGGTTGTAGTGCTGTGCTTCATCTCCTTCCAATAAGACTCGATTTAAAGCTCGAAAAAAAATTGGGTATGGTGTCCTAACTCACAGAAGCAGCTCTTATCTTCAGCCTACCCCAAAGGGAAAAAAATGGATGCGATACTCCATAATGTGTATGTGGTCGCGAGGTATTTCTAAACAAATTTTAACCCCCAAATTGAAATTTCACAAACAAAAAAGTCGATATTACGAAGCGTAATATTGATTTTTGATTCTGAACTTTTTTTGGATCAACAAATGAATTTCCTATATAATTCAGATAACTAAACAAAGATATCTATTCAATGAAATCAATTACCAATCTAATATATTGATGACTGAAAGCTAAATATATCAACCATAGACTTTGATATGTAATTTTTGTTGATCGCAGTTAAATTTCAGATTTTGAAGTTTCCAAAGGCAAGACTTAATATACCCCATAATTATCTCCAAGTTTACAAAATCTGTTTGGTTTTCCTGAAACGTGGAAAAGCATGTTATAAACATCTCAAAGAATATTCAAATTTGATACGATAATGAAATATTTGTGTCGGATATTAAAAATTGCCATTTTCTTACTTTATATTTGATGTTTACTAGAATTTATATGAATGAAAAGCCATTATCAAGACTTGGAGAGATAAAATTCCTGTTTTGTCTGCACATGACATTCAAATCGCCACGGGAAACGGTTATAATTAAATAAAAGAACATTTGGCTGGACTCTGCTAATGAGCAATAATGAAAGCGAAGGACATTGGATAATCGAGGCTGAATTCTGTCATATTCTTGTTTACAAGTTAATGGTCCCAGTTCCTACATCATTAAGTGCGGTCACTGCCCTGATCAAACCTACCATCAAAAATTTCACCAAATATGTTTCGGAATTATTAACAGAAAAATCTATTATTACGTCAAGTTTAAATGAAGCGAATTACCTTAAATTATAAGACTGCCACATATTGCAAGAGCAGTTTTAGCTGACGATACGCACTACCTTACCAAAATATTAGAGAATGCAGATAACAGAAGCAATCCACACTTGGCATGAATTCTACGAGATGTGCGCAGGTATCTCTAGTGATGTTAGTCCAATTAAGTAAGAGTGCGTAAATGTTTTCCATATTGAACGCATCTATTAAGGTACATTAACCATAATAATGATTTTTAATGACTTTGAGACCCCAGTTCTCTGTTATTATTAATGAGTTTGATACAAGGAAAGAGGATCATAAACCATAGATCATTAGATTTAATTAGGGTATTATTGGAACCAAGAAAACTATTTCAATTGAGACTACACTTGAACTTCAATCTCATGAAGTTCGTGTAAGGAGCTTATAGGACTATCCCAGTTCTCAGATAACAGTGCAAACTCTTTTCAAACTTTGAGGACATATAACAGTAGCTATATTATAACTTTGAAGTTCGAGTGGTTTTAATTTTAGATTTGCATGGATTGTTTGCCCGATGGCGAGGGGGGGAGGAATCTAAAATAACGTTAACTAGCGGAGGACTCAATGAAATTCTACAGAATGAAAGGTTTTAATAATTGTATGCGAAACTTCTTGAGAAAACTCGGCCATAGTTTAAGGATGAGACACGCATCTCTCAATGTGATTTACCATGATTGCCTGTTTGATATCGATGTGCTTCCTCCATATAAACAAAAACAGTGTACGTATTCTCATAAACAGGAAATTACACTCAATAATACAAGAGCCTCTCCAAACGTGTTTCCTCCCATCTCCATACCTTGAACATCTCCTGACAAAAAAACACGTGGCGATTGGCAACGACTGACAGTAATTCCAACCACCACCTGCTGCTATTCAGTGAGTGCTTTTCCAGTCCACATCATTAAACCACCACCGATAAATGTCTTTCTCCGCAATGTTATTGGCATGAATTGGTTCCCTCTCTCTCTCTCTCTCTCTCTCTAGATAAAATTTTTGTCAAGAATTCAACAATTCGACTGAAGACTACATCAGTGCAAAGTGCTACGGCCAATGACTCCTGGGTCTAGTCGACATTCTGCATCAATTTAGACTGCACGGGATCAAGGTAACGCAGACAACGTCATTGTATGTGGATGGTATTCAGGACCGTATTTAGACAGCACGAGACCATAATTCAAAGCATGCGAAGATCCCCCAAAATATAAATAAATAAATTTACATTCCTCGACAGCTACATAGAACCATAGAAGTTTACAAGATAGAGAGAATACAAGGACATCACCGTATTCAGCAGTCACTTGAACTAGAACCAAAGTCAACTGAAACCTCTGTATCCTGCTGTTTAGCCACTCGGCTTTGTCCTTTCCCAAAAGGAAAGGCCAGACACCGAGCAATGGCTTGCACCTAAATCCGGCACTGACAGTATGCCTGAATGCAACCAAGCCCACCTATAGATTCGGCAAGATCCGAAGCAAACTGTTGCGCTGTGAAGTCTCAGCGACAAGAGGACAGTAATGGTCTCTTAAAGATCTTCAAAAGAGAGCGTTTATATATCTTAGAACTGATTCTAGAGTCTGCTTACAATGCAACGAGTTAAATTCAGCTACCCAGCCACTTTGGCTTGACTTTGTCCTTTCTACATTCTCCGTATTGTTCTCCACCTCAAAAGGATCATCGCGAGTGAATATTAACTTAACATTATCCCAAACGCTCTCACAAGCTTGAAATTTTAACAACTAATATTATGGATTATAATGAATTTGTTTTGATTTCATCAGATTTTAATCTACATCTACTTCTTCCCCACCTCCTTTGACAGAATGTAAATCAACCTTCATGACCTCTGTTCAACAAATTTTGTTTTCAATTTAATCACAAACAAGATGACAACAGAATCTACGTATTCAAACCTCAATAATTTCCACATTTCCAATTTTCCCACACATCTACTATCCTTTAAGTTTTATGCGATCCATGCTAGAAGTGTTATGCATATTGGTAAATACGGGAGGAAGGCAAACTTAAGGGGGAAACAAGAAAAAATTGAAGTGGCAGTCTTTATATTTTGATAATTATTGAGAATGTTACATGTTTAGTGCAGATTCATTACAACGTGTTTTTAATGAATGTTTGATTTTAAAAAAATAAATAAATATTAAGACAGAACGAGCTCACCTCACAACATTGGGGGAAGGGGATGGAGAAATGGCCTACCTATTCACTATATATCTTTTCCTCTCTTACATAAAGAAAGAGAGGAAAAGATTTTCTTTCATTCTTTTTTTTTACTCAAGAAAGATGATGAGCTTCTTTTTTGAGGAAAAAATCTATTTAAAATAGATCACCTTTGGGCGATATCTGTGAATCTATTTAAAATATATTCATAAAAAATTTAAAATAGATTCACAAATCCTATTTCCCGAAACAAAATCTGGGAAACTAGGGTTTAAGTTGCATGGACAATACCATGATCAATTCCCACAGCAAAACAAACCTTGCCTTTGTAAAGAGTTGTCTAGTATTGCACTACTTTCAACAGATATCTTTGGCTATATTACAACTTCAAAATCTATTTCGTAAACAAGCGAAATATGGAACGATTCTTTACATCTGATGAGGGGCCAACGAGTCCTAAAAGAAACTGTCACAACATCTCGTCTTTTAAACAAATGATCAGTTAACCTTTTGGAGAGGCCATTTGTTTGAAAGTAGTGCAATACCAGGGACACTCATGCAAAGGCAATTTTGTTCTGCTGGAGAATTAAGGCCATTTCATTAACTGTTCAGTTCAAATCCAGCTGCTGTAGAAACCAGAGTGAAACCGCTGGGATTTAAATTAATTAATTCTTAGCCTACTAATACAATGTTAGAATGTATTAAAAAGAAGCTTGTTTATGCATGGGTAATGCATGAGCAACTGGACAACTCTTTTACAAAGGCAAAGTTTGTTCCGCAGTGGTAATTAAGACCATCATATTGTCCAATTAATGTCAATTGTTGTTAGACAAGAAATATCCTTTAGTTATTAAAAAATCATGTCACATTGGTTGGTAGCTATCCTGTTCGTGGTTTAACTTTGTTGAAAACCCAAACTAAAGCAGTTGCCATTAAGCAATGAGGACCCAGTAATGAACAAGTGTGACAGATCGATCTGTCGGAGAGCAGAAGCAACAAGTAGCGAGCCATCTACGCTTAACGATGAAGGAAGCAGACAGCTAAATCCGTGAAGTAGCACGGGCACTGAAGCCCGGTGCAGTTCTCCTGCACCTGTTAAGCGACATTGTACAACACGTTATGCCGGCTGCACATATCATTGCACGTCGATCGAAAGTTCACGCACGTGTGGAACCACCCCCAACCACTCGTCGATAATTTCGAACACGTAATGACCACAATCTGGAAGAGGGCATTTGTGGCTCGCGCCAACCACTATAACCCAGGTATTGTTCTCTCGGCAAAGCGATAAAAAAGTAACGTTGCTTACCTTTGTCCATCGTCGCCGAAGGCGTAGTCGCCCAATATTAGGTCACGCAAACGATAACGAGGAGGCAGTGGAGGCACAACACCGCTCTGCATAGTGTTGGAAGCCATGCCGGTACAAGCGGCGTGGAAAGTGCATGCACACGACAGTCCAGGCGCCAAAGGTACCGCCGATCCCTCACGATTCCAAGCCTCGACTACATGTCTCGTTTCACAGTTACACTCTTGATCCCAGGCCATCGATCCACCGATACCACGGCTGCTCTGAAGGAGTAAAAGGATGAAAGCATCATTAGAAAGCTATCAACAACTCCTACAAATGTATTTTAATGCAAGATTAGTGAAAGCCAGGATTTAAAGAAAGAAAGTTTTCTGCAAATGTTAGATTAATTTTAAGACGTATCTAATTATAATTTATAAGATATTATTAAGATAAATTAGAAATAAACGTTAAAGGTTTCGTTTTTGTAAAATTATTATTTGCTGTCTTCTCTACATCATTTGAGCGTTTTGGTACACAGTTTTGGACCAATTTATCTTATAGTTAACAAAATGAAAGAAAACGTCAGGAAATATTCTAGACACCAATCCCGCGTTAATGTCTAAAAGAGTCATTGAACGTGTTGAGACAAAACTCAACTCGCTGATGCCATAGTATCCAAATAAAAAGTTAGTCCTCGGACTTATTGATCACACCTCGTGTAATGGATTATTAAAGATGAAAATATGGCAGATAAACACCAAATTAGGGACTATTTTTTCGAACTGTTTGATTTTGAATCATTAGAAGCCAAACATTTACTTTTGAATTTCTTGAACCACGTTTGATTTTGATGGTCTGAAGATGACAATCTCGTGCTCATCCGCTAATGTAATGAAATGAAAGTCGTTGAACATACACGCAATTTATGGACAACTACACGTAGGAATACTTTGAGTTATTTCCACGGCTTATCGGTAGCAGCCTTCACGATGATTGATGGTACACACACATGACACTAGAGAGGTTTAAAGCTGACTGCTGGATAGAAGGCAGTATTTCTCCGTTTTGGAAAATGAAGTGAAGATTTTCCATAAGTGAAATTAATGTCTCGATGTTGATAAAGCCTAGGATTTAAACTGAAGCGTATCTTTTTTCTTTAATATATTTATTCATTCCATCTTAAATGAATGGTGCTTTCCATCTGTAATACTATTTATTAAACGTTAATACTATCCTAATAGATATTTATTTAGCCATTTTTTTCCTTTTCTGACTACAAACTAGTAAGAATAAAAGTATTTTAAATGCCTACGTAATATTTTGAAGTGCGCCTGTAATTTTATTACGGTCAATTGAAGACTTAAGAAAAATGTCGAATACCAACATGTTCTCCAATAAATCAAAGGTTTGTTTCGGCTATTGAAGACTGCCACTTTCTTCCGAGGTGGTCACTAATTTTCCAGTCTCGAAATTGGCATCTGAACATGAGAAAGCGTTTTGTGTACTCTCACATCGCACAATGAAATCGATAACTGCTGTTCAACGAGGATTTCGTAAGGAATAAGAGAAGGATCCGTCAAGTAGACATTCCATTCACCAACAGTACCGAATCGATTAAGCACTGGGTACATTCACAAAGGAAAAAAGATCGGATAGTTTCTTACCAGAGCAGCAACTGCTAAGTGTGTTCGTAATTCCTATCTTTATAGTCCAAGGTGAGTCTACGATTTATCCAGTGCGGAACTTATTCATCTGAGCGAAGAAAGTTCTAAAAAACGTCTTGGCCTTCTCCTGTGCAAACTGCAAGGTTAACAGTTCATAACAGGGAAGGATAAAATGAAACGTTATGAATTTTTCTGGCAGATAATGAACTCATTTGCCGATGTTGACCTGTCAGATTTGTTCAAACGATGAAGTAATATTTCATCGTGATGGACAGGTTGGAGGCACAACTTTGGTGAAAATCTGCATGCGTACGTTGAAATACGTCCAGAACAGCCCTTATATTCTGTGACTGCTTCTTGAGGATCATTTATAATGTGCGCCGATTAGTACATGGTAAATGCATTTTAAAATGTATTAACAATTGATTTAGCATTCGTAATTATTTCTTTGAAATGTCTGTTTTAATAACTGTGCGATTCAGTCTCACAAGTCAGATGATCCATCTTAACTCAAATTTGTTAAAAACACACTTGCCAGAGTTTTGGAATATTTTCGTAGCTATCCGTATGTATTTCACTTTTTTAATGATACTTAAGGAGCTTCGCAAGTTAAATCGAGTGCACCTTAGAAAGCAAGGTGTGGTCGAAAGGTTGGCAGGATGGTAATGACAATAATCGAGGTACGCTACTGCAATAAGATCTAGAAAAATTAGGTCGATCGGCTGAGAAATAGCAGTCCAAGTTTAACATTGACAATGCAAGGGTAGCAGCAGTAACCCCAGATTAACATACCAACTGTGCGGTACTGTACTCAGAGTAGTGGAAAATAAGAAAGACCTGGGGTAATTGTGCAGTGCAGACATGCTGCTAGAACAACTCATGGAGTTTTGTCAATGATATACAGGAAGTTTTCTAGCAGGAATAAGGAGGTGATTATCCTTTTGTACAAGGCCATGGTTAGGCTGCGCCTTGAGTACTGCATACAGATCTGGAGGCCTCATTTTAGGAAGAATGTAGGTCTGCTGGAAAGGGGGTGCAGAGAAAGCCAACGACATTGGTGAAGGGAACAAAAGGGTGCTCTTACCAAGAAAGACCTCAGTTCTGCAAATAGTATCATCTGGAGACCAAGTACCTGCGAGGAGCTCTGACTGAGATGTTCAAGGCCTAAATGGATTGAGTTAGCTCAATATTGATGGCATTGTTCCTCTTGCTGAGACTACATACATGAGGGGACAAATTGAGGAAGGATAGATGTGCAGAATAGTTGCAGGATAGATGTGCAGAATAGTTGCAGGATAGATGTGCAGAAGCTTGCCTTCATCCAGCGGGTGATTGATTGGTGGTACAACCTCTTCTATCTGTAGTTGTGGAAGTGCGCAGTTTGAATAAATTCAAGGTAAACCGTACTGGACATTCTCATGGATATCCTTTGGGGTAGCCTACCTTGGCACTGTATACACTGATTCCAAAGCTTCTGCAATTTCTGAAAGAATTTCCGATAGGCACCTTTTGGAATTTCTAATATCTCCTTCATCTTATTCTGAATAGTTTGTTCATTCGACGCAAATCTGTAACCTTTCAAGAACTTTAAGCCTGAGAAACAAACATAAAAAATCACGAGCACAAGCAATTGAATTTTGAAGTTGAAGGGTGCCACAGCGAGGATCACCTTCGACGGACAAGCAACCTCCCTTAAAATTTGCAACCGAAAGTTCGTCGAGCG